>NW_025726248.1:0-104325 GCF_021461395.2 Schistocerca americana
AAGCACAGAAATTGCATCCGAATTTAATACAAAAGGCACAATGCCGACTTATGTACAAGAATATTGACACTCTAACTTTCTGTGATTTGAACCGCTCCTGTGTGTCCAGTTTTAGTTTCCAATGCTTCACTTCAGGTTTACTGTATCCCTTGTACCTTCTTACTGACGATGAGGCACAGAAATTGCATCCGAATTTAATAAAAATGCACAATGCCGACTTCAGTACAAGAGGACTGATACTCTAACTTTCTATGATTTGAACCCCTCCTGTGAGTCGAGTTTTAGATTCCGATGCTTAACTTCAGGTTTTCTGTATCCCTTGGACCTCCTTATTGACGATGAAACACAGAAATAGCATCCGAATTTGATACAAAAATCACAATGCCGACTTAAGTACAAGAGGACTGAAACTCTAACTTTTTATGATTTGAACCTCTGCTGTGATCCAGTATTAGTTTCCGATGCTTCACTTCAGGTTTACTGTATCCCTTGACCTTCTTAATGACGATGAAACACAGAAATTGCATTTGAATTTAATGAAAAAGCACAATGCCGACTTAAGTACAAGAGGACTGATACTCTAACTTTCAATGATTTGAACCCCTACTGTGAGACCAGTTTTAGATTCCGATGCTTAACTTCAGGTTTACTGTATCCTTGGACCTTCTAATTGACGGTGAAACACAGAAATTGCATCCGAATTTAATAAAAAAGGCACAATGCCGACTTAAGTACAAGAGGACTGATCCTCTAACTTTCTTTGATTTGAACCCCTCCTGTGAGTCCAGTTTTAGTTTCCGATGCTTCACTTCAGGTTTACTGTATCCTAGGACCCTCTTACTGACGATGAAACACAGAAATTGCATCCGAATTTAATAAAAAAGGCACAATGCCGACTTAAGTACAAGAGACCTGCCACTCTAACTTTCTATGATTTGAACCTCTCCTGTAAGTCCAGTTTTAGACTCGATGCTTCACTTCAGGTTTACTGTATCCCTTGGACCTTCTTATTGACGATGAAACACGGAAATTGCATCCGAATGTAATACAAAAGGCACAATGCCGGCTTAAGTAAAAGAGGACTGGCACTCTTTCTTCTCTATGATTTGAACCTCTCTTGTGAATCCAGTTTTAGATTCCGATGCTTCACTTCAGGTTTACTGTATCCCTTGGACCTTCTCATGATGATGAAGCACAGAAATTGCATCCGAATTAATACAAAAGGCACAATGCCGACATATGTACAAGAATACTGACACTCTAACTTTCTGTGATTTGAACCTCTCCTGTGAGTCCAGTTTTAGTTTCCAATGCTTCACTTCAGGTTTACTGTATCCCTTGTACCTTCTTACTGACGATGAAGCATAGAAATTGCATCCGAATTTAATAAAAATGCACAATGCCGACTTCTGTACAAGAGGTCTGATACTCTAACTTTCTATGATTTGAACCCCTCCTGTGAGTCCAGTTTTAGATTCCGATGCTTAACTTCAGGTTTTCTGTATCCCTTGGACCTCCTTATTGACGATGAAACACAGAAATAGCATCCGAATTTAATACAAAAATCACAATGCCGACTTAAGTACAAGAGGACTGAACTCTAACTTTTTATGATTTGAACCTCTGCTGTGAGTCCAGTATTAATTTCCGATGCTTCACTTCAGGTTTACTGTATCCCTTGGACCTTCTTAATGACGATGAAACACAGAAATTGCATTTGAATTTAATGAAAAAGGCACAATGCCGACTTAAGTACAAGAGGACTGATACTCTAACTTTCTATGATTTGAACCCCTCCTGTTGGTCCAGTTTTAGATTCCGATGCTTAACTTCAGGTTTACTGTATCCCTTGAACCTTGTTATTGACGATGAAACACGGAAATTGCATCCGAATGTAATACAAAAGGTACAATGGTGGCTTAAGTAAAAGAGGACTGACACTCTTTCTTTCTATGATTTGAACCTCTCCTGTGAATCCAGTTTTAGATTCCGATGCTTCACTTCAGATTTACTGTATCCCTTGGACCTTCTCAATGATGATGAAGCACAGAAATTGCATCGAATTTAATACAAAAGGCACAATGCCGACTTATGTACAAGAATACTGACACTCTAACTTTCTGTGATTTGAACCACTCCTGTGAGTCCAGTTTTAGTTTCCGATGCTTCACTTCAGGTTTACTGTATCCCTTGTACCTTCTTACTGACGATGAAACACAGAAATTGCATCCGAATTTAATAAAAAAGGCACAATGCCGACTTCAGTACAAGAGGACTGATACTCTAACTTTCTATGATTTGAACCCCTCCTGTGAGTCCAGTTTTAGATTCCGATGCTTAAATTCAGGTTTTCTGTCTCCCTTGGACCTCCTTATTGACGATGAAACACAGAAATAGCATCCGAATTTAATACAAAAACCACAATGCCGACTTAAGTACAAGAGGACTGAAACTCTAACTTTTTATGATTTGAACCTCTGCTGTGAGTCCAGTATTAGTTTCCGATGCTTCACTTCAGGTTTACTGTATCCCTTGGACCTTCTAATGACGATGAAACACAGAAATTGCAATTGAATTTAATGAAAAAGGCACAATATCGACTTAAGTACAAGAGGACTGATACTCCAACTTTCAATGATTTGAACCCCTACTGTGAGACCAGTTTTAGATTCCGATGCTTAACTTCAGTTTACTGTATCCCTTGGACCTTCTATATGACGGTGAAACACATAAATTGCATCCGAATTTAGTAAAAAAGGCACAATGCCGACTTAAGTACAAGAGGACTGATCCTCTAACTTTCTTTGATTTGAACCCCTTCTGTGAGTCCAGTTTTAGTTTACGATGCTTCACTTCAGGTTTACTGTATCCCTTGGACCCTCTTACTGACGATGAAACACAGAAATTGCATCCGAATTTAATAAAAAAGGCACAATGCCGACTTAAGTACAAGAGACCTGCCACTCTAACTTTCTATGATTTGAACCTCTCCTGTAAGTCCAGTTTTAGACTCCGATGCTTCACTTCAGGTTTACTGTATCCCTTGGACCTTCTTATTGACGATGAAACACGGAAATTGCATCCGAATGTAATACAAAAGGCACAATGCCGGCTTAAGTAAAAGAGGACTGACACTCTTTCTTCTCTGAGATTTGAACCTCTCTTGTGAATCCAGTTTTAGATTCCGATGCTTCACTTCAGGTTTTCTGTCTCCCTTGGACCTCCTTATTGACGATGAAACACAGAAATAGCATCCGAATTTAATACAAAAATCACAATGCCGACTTAAGTACAAGAGGACTGAAACTCTAACTTTTTATGATATGAAACTCTGCTGTGAGTCCAGTATTAGTTTCCGATGCTTCACTTCAGGTTTACTGTATCCCTTGGACCTTCTTAATGACGATGAAACACAGAAATTGCATTTGAATTTAATGAAAAAGGCACAATGCCGACTTAAGTACAAGAGGACTGATACTCTAACTTTCAATGATTTGAACCCCTACTGTGAGACCAGTTTTAGATTCGATGCTTAACTTCAGGTTTACTGTATCCCTTGGACCTTCTAATTGACGGTGAAACACAGAAATTGCATCCGAATTTAATAAGAAAGGCACAATGCCGACTTAAGTACAAGAGGACTGATCCTCTAACTTTCTTTGATTTGAACCCCTCCTGTGAGTCCAGTTTCAGTTTCCGATGCTTCACTTCAGGTTTACTGTATCCCTAGGACCCTCTTACTGACGATGAAACACAGAAATCGCATCCGAATTTAATAAAAAAGGCACAATGCCGACTTAAGTACAAGAGACCTGCCACTCTAACTTTCTATGATTTGAACCTCTCCTGTAAGTCCAGTTTTAGACTCCGATGCTTCACTTCAGGTTTACTGTATCCCTTGGACCTTCTTATTGACGATGAAACACGGAAATTGCATCCGAATGTAATACAAAAGGCACAATGCCGGCTTAAGTAAAAGAGGACTGACACTCTTTCTCCTCTATGATTTGAACCTCTCTTGTGAATCCAGTTTTAGATTCCGATGCTTCACTTCAGGTTTACTCTATCCCTTGGACCTTCTCATTGATGATGAAGCACAGAAATTGCATCCGAATTTAATACAAAAGGCACAATGCCGACTTATGTACAAGAATATTGACACTCTAACTTTCTGTGATTTGAACCGCTCCTGTGTGTCCAGTTTTAGTTTCCAATGCTTCACTTCAGGTTTACTGTATCCCTTGTACCTTCTTACTGACGATGAGGCACAGAAATTGCATCCGAATTTAATAAAAATGCACAATGCCGACTTCAGTACAAGAGGACTGATACTCTAACTTTCTATGATTTGAACCCCTCCTGTGAGTCGAGTTTTAGATTCCGATGCTTATCTTCAGGTTTTCTGTATCCCTTGGACCTCCTTATTGACGATGAAACACAGAAATAGCATCCGAATTTGATACAAAAATCACAATGCCGACTTAAGTACAAGAGGACTGAAACTCTAACTTTTTATGATTTGAACCTCTGCTGTGAGTCCAGTATTAGTTTCCGATGCTTCACTTCAGGTTTACTGTATCCCTTGGACCTTCTTAATGACGATGAAACACAGAAATTGCATTTGAATTTAATGAAAAGGCACAATGCCGACTTAAGTACAAGAGGACTGATACTCTAACTTTCAATGATTTGAACCCCTACTGTGAGACCAGTTTTAGATTCCGATGCTTAACTTCAGGTTTACTGTATCCCTTGGACCTTCTAATTGACGGTGAAACACAGAAATTGCATCCGAATTTAATAAAAAAGGCACAATGCCGACTTAAGTACAAGAGGACTGATCCTCTAACTTTCTTTGATTTGAACCCCTCCTGTGAGTCCAGTTTTAGTTTCCGATGCTTCACTTCAGGTTTACTGTATCCCTAGGACCCTCTTACTGACGATGAAACACAGAAATTGCATCCGAATTTAATAAAAAAGGCACAATGCCGACTTAAGTACAAGAGACCTGCCACTCTAACTTTCTATGATTTGAACCTCTCCTGTAAGTCCAGTTTTAGACTCCGATGCTTCACTTCAGGTTTACTGTATCCCTTGGACCTTCTTATTGACGATGAAACACGGAAATTGCATCCGAATGTAATACAAAAGGCACAATGCCGGCTTAAGTAAAAGAGGACTGGCACTCTTTCTTCTCTATGATTTGAACCTCTCTTGTGAATCCAGTTTTAGATTCCGATGCTTCACTTCAGGTTTACTGTATCCCTTGGACCTTCTCATTGATGATGAAGCACAGAAATTGCATCCGAATTTAATACAAAAGGCACAATGCCGACATATGTACAAGAATACTGACACTCTAACTTTCTGTGATTTGAACCTCTCCTGTGAGTCCAGTTTTAGTTTCCAATGCTTCACTTCAGGTTTACTGTATCCCTTGTACCTTCTTACTGACGATGAAGCATAGAAATTGCATCCGAATTTAATAAAAATGCACAATGCCGACTTCTGTACAAGAGGTCTGATACTCTAACTTTCTATGATTTGAACCCCTCCTGTGAGTCCAGTTTTAGATTCCGATGCTTAACTTCAGGTTTTCTGTATCCCTTGGACCTCCTTATTGACGATGAAACACAGAAATAGCATCCGAATTTAATACAAAAATCACAATGCCGACTTAAGTACAAGAGGACTGAAACTCTAACTTTTTATGATTTGAACCTCTGCTGTGAGTCCAGTATTAATTTCCGATGCTTCACTTCAGGTTTACTGTATCCCTTGGACCTTCTTAATGACGATGAAACACAGAAATTGCATTTGAATTTAATGAAAAAGGCACAATGCCGACTTAAGTACAAGAGGACTGATACTCTAACTTTCTATGATTTGAACCCCTCCTGTTGGTCCAGTTTTAGATTCCGATGCTTAACTTCAGGTTTACTGTATCCCTTGAACCTTGTTATTGACGATGAAACACGGAAATTGCATCCGAATGTAATACAAAAGGTACAATGGTGGCTTAAGTAAAAGAGGACTGACACTCTTTCTTTCTATGATTTGAACCTCTCCTGTGAATCCAGTTTTAGATTCCGATGCTTCACTTCAGATTTACTGTATCCCTTGGACCTTCTCAATGATGATGAAGCACAGAAATTGCATCCGAATTTAATACAAAAGGCACAATGCCGACTTATGTACAAGAATACTGACACTCTAACTTTCTGTGATTTGAACCACTCCTGTGAGTCCAGTTTTAGTTTCCGATGCTTCACTTCAGGTTTACTGTATCCCTTGTACCTTCTTACTGACGATGAAACACAGAAATTGCATCCGAATTTAATAAAAAAGGCACAATGCCGACTTCAGTAACAAGAGGACTGATACTCTAACTTTCTATGATTTGAACCCCTCCTGTGAGTCCAGTTTTAGATTCGATGCTTAAATTCAGGTTTTCTGTCTCCCTTGGACCTCCTTATTGACGATGAAACACAGAAATAGCATCCGAATTTAATACAAAAACCACAATGCCGACTTAAGTACAAGAGGACTGAAACTCTAACTTTTTATGATATGAACCTCTGCTGTGAGTCCAGTATTAGTTTCCGATGCTTCACTTCAGGTTTACTATATCCCTTGGACCTTCTTAATGACGATGAAACACAGAAATTGCATTTGAATTTAATGAAAAAGGCACAATGCCGACTTAAGTACAAGAGGACTGATACTCTAACTTTCAATGATTTGAACCCCTACTGTGAGACCAGTTTTAGGTTCCGATGCTTAACTTCAGGTTTACTGTATCCCTTGGACCTTCTAATTGACGGTGAAACACAGAAATTGCATCCGAATTTAATAAAAAAGGCACAATGCCGACTTAAGTACAAGAGGACTGATCCTCTAACTTTCTTTGATTTGAACCCCTCCTGTGAGTCCAGTTTTAGTTTCCGATGCTTCACTTCAGGTTTACTGTATGCCTTGGACCCTCTTACTGACGATGAAACACAGAAATTGCATCCGAATTTAATAAAAAAGGCACAATGCCGACTTAAGTACAAGAGGCCTGCCACTCTAACTTTCTATGATTTGAACCTCTCCTGTAAGTCCAGTTTTAGACTCCGATGCTTCACTTCAGGTTTACTGTATCCCTTGGACCTTCTTATTGACGATGAAAGACGGAAATTGCATCCGAATGTAATACAAAAGGCACAATGCCAGCTTAAGTAAAAGAGGACTGACACTCTTTCTTCTCTGAGATTTGAACCTCTCTTGTGAATCCAGTTTTAGATTCCGATGCTTCACTTCAGGTTTACTGTATCCCTTGGACCTTCTCATTGATGATGAAGCACAGAAATTGCATCCGAATTTAATACAAAAGGCACAATGCCGACTTATGTACAAGAATACTGACACTCTAACTTTCTGTGATTTGAACCTCTCCTGTGAGTCCAGTTTTAGTTTCCAATGCTTCACTTCAGGTTTACTGTATCCCTTGTACCTTCTTACTGACGATGAAGCACAGAAATTGCATCCGAATTTAATAAAAATGCACAATGCCGACTTCTGTACAAGAGGACTGATACTCTAACTTTCTATGATTTGAACCCCTCCTGTGAGTCCAGTTTTAGATTCCGATGCTTAACTTCAGGTTTTCTGTATCCCTTGGACCTCCTTATTGACGATGAAACACAGAAATAGCATCCGAATTTAATACAAAAATCACAATGCCGACTTAAGTACAAGAGGACTGAAACTCTAACTTTTTATGATTTGAAACTCTGCTGTGAGTCCAGTATTAATTTCCGATGCTTCACTTCAGGTTTACTGTATCCCTTGGACCTTCTTAATGACGATGAAACACAGAAATTGCATTTGAATTTAATGAAAAAGGCACAATGCCGACTTAAGTACAAGAGGACTGATACTCTAACTTTCTATGATTTGAACCCCTACTGTGAGACCAGTTTTAGATTCCGATACATAACTTCAGGTTTACTGTATCCCTTGGACCTTCTAATTGACGGTGAAACACAGAAATTGCATCCGAATTTAACAAAAAAGGCACAATGCCGACTTAAGTACAAGAGGACTGATACTCTAACTTTCTATGATTTGAACCCCTCCTGTGAGTCCAGTTTTAGTATCCGATGCTCCACTTCAGGTTTACTGTATCCCTTGGACCCTCTTATTGACGATGAAACACAGAAATTGCATCCGAATTTAATAAAAAAGGCACAATGCCGACTTAAGTACAAGAGGCCTGCCACTCTAACTTTCTATGATTTGAACCTCTCCTGTAAGTCCAGTTTTAGACTCCGTTGCTTCACTTCAGGTTTACTGTATACCTTGGACCTTCTTATTGACGATGAAACACGGAAAATGCATCCGAATTTAATACAAAAGGCACAATGCCGGCTTAAGTAAAAGAGGACTGACACTCTTTCTTTCTATGATTTTAACCTCTCCTGTGAATCCAGTTTTAGATTCCGATGCTTCACTTCAGGTTTACTGTATCCCTTGGACCTTCTCATTGATGATGAAGCACAGAAATTGCATCCGAATTTAATACAAAAGGCACAATGCCGACTTATGTACAAGAATACTGACACTCTAACTTTCTGTGATTTGAACCACTCCTGTGAGTCCAGTGTTAGTTTCCGATGCTTCACTTCAGGTTTACTGTATCCCTTGTACCTTCTTACTGACGATGAAACACAGAAATTGCATCCGAATTTAATAAAAAAGGCACAATGCCGACATCAGTACAAGAGGACTGATACTCTAACTTTGTATGATTTGAACCCCTCCTGCGAGTCCAGTTTTAGATTCCGATGCTTAACTTCAGGTTTTCCGTATCCCTTGGACCTCCTTATTGACGATGAAACACAGAAATAGCATCCGAATTTAATACAAAAATCACAATGCCGACTTAAGTACAAGAGGACTGAAACTCTAACTTTTTATGATTTGAACCTCTGCTGTGAGTCCAGTATTAGTTTCCGATGCTTAACTTCAGGTTTACTGTATCCCTTGGACCTTCTTAATGACGATGAAACACAGATATTGCATTTGAATTTAATGAAAACGGCACAATGCCGACTTAAGTACAAGAGGACTGATACTCTAACTCTCTATGATTTGAACCCCTACTGTGAGTCCAGTTTTAGATTCCGATGCGTAACTTCATTTTTACTGTATCCCTTGGACCTTCTAATTGACGGTGAAACACAGAAATTGCATCCGAATTTAATAAAAAAGCACAATACCGACTTAAGTACAAGGGGACTGATACTCTAACTTTCTATGATTTGAACCCTTCCTGTGAGTCCAGTTTTAGTTTCCGATGCTTCACTTCAGGTTTACTGTATCCCTTGGACCCTCTTATTGACGATGAAACACAGAAATTGCATCCGAATTTAATAAAAAAGGCACAATGCCGACCTAAGTACAAGAGGCTTGCCACTCTAACTTTCTATGATTTGAACCTCTCCTGTAAGTCCAGTTTTAGACTCCGATGCTTCACTTCAGGTTTACTGTATCCCTTGGACCTTCTTATTGACGATGAAACACGGAAAATGCATCCGAATTTAATACAAAAAGCACAATGAAGGCTTAAGTAAAAGAGGACTGACACTCTTTCTTTCTATGATTTGAATCTCTCCTGTGAATCCAGTTTTAGATTCCGATGCTTCACTTCAGGTTTACTGTATCCCTTGGCCCTTCTCATTGATGATGAAGCACAGAAATTGCATCCGAATTTAATAGAAAAGGCACATTGCCGAATTATGTACAAGAATACTGACACTCTAACTTTCTGTGATTTGAACCTCTCCTGTGAGTCCAGTTTTAGTTTCCGATGCTTCACTTCAGGTTTACTGTATCCCTTGTACCTTCTTACTGACGATGAAACACAGAAATTGCATTCGAATTTAATAAAAAAGGCACAATGCCGACTTCAGTACAAGAGGACTGATACTCTAACTTTCTATGATTTGAACCCCTCCTGTGAGTCCAGTTTTAGATTCCGATGCTTAACTTCAGGTTTTCTGTATCCCTTGGACAGCCTTATTGACGATGAAACACAGAAATAGCATCCGAATGTAATACAAAAATCACAATGCCGACTTAAGTACAAAAGGACTGAAACTCTAACTTTTTATGATTTGAACCTCTGCTGTGAGTCCAGTTTTAGTTTCCGATGCTTAACTTCAGGTTTACTGTATCCCTTGGACCTTCTTAATGACGATGAAACACAGACATTGCATCCGAATTTAATGAAAAAGGCACAATGCCGACTTAAGTACAAGAGGACTGATACTCTAACTTTCTATGATTTGAACCCTTCCTGTGGGTCCAGTTTTAGATTCCGATGCTTAACTTCAGGTTAACTGTATCCCTTGGACCTTCTTATTGACGATGAAACACGGAAATTGCATCCGAATGTAATACAAAAGGCACAATGCCGGCTTAAGTAAAAGAGGACTGACACTCTTTCTTTCTATGATTTGAACCTCTCCAGTGAATCCAGTTTTAGATTCCGATGCTTCACTTCAGGTTTACTGTATCCCTTGGACCTTCTCATTGATGATGAAGCACAGAAATTGCATCCGAATTTAATACAAAAGGCACAATGCCGACTTATGTACAAGAATACTGACACTCTAACTTTCTGTGATTTGAACCACTCCTGTGAGTCCAGTTTTAGTTTCCGATGCTTCACTTCAGGTTTACTGTATCCCTTGTACCTTCTTACTGACGATGAAACACAGAAATTGCAACCGAATTTAATAAAAAAGGCACAATGCCGACTTCAGTACAAGAGGACTGATACTCTAACTTTCTATGATTTGAACCCCTCCTGTGAGTCCAGTTTTAGATTCCGATGCTTAACTTCAGGATTTCTGTATCCCTTGGACCTCCTTATTGACGATGAAACACAGAAATAGCATCCGAATTTAATACAAAAATCACAATGCCGACTTAAGTACAAGAGGAATGAAACTCTAACTTTTTGTGATATGAACCTCTGCTGTGAGTCCAGTATTAGTTTCCGATGCTTCACTTCAGGTTTACTGTATCCCTTGGACCTTCTTAATGACGATGAAACAGAGAAATTGCATTTGAATTTAATGAAAAAGGCACAATGCCGACTTAAGTACAAGAGGACTGATACTCTAACTTTCAATGATTTGAACCCCTACTGTGAGACCAGTTTTAGATTCCAATGCTTAACTTCAGGTTTACTGTATCCCCTGGACCTTCTAATTGACGGTGAAACACAGAAATTGCATCCGAATTTAATAAAAAAGCACAATGCCGACTTAAGTACAAGAGGACTGATCCTCTAACTTTCTATGATTTGAACCCCTCCTGTGAGTCCAGTTTTAGTTTCCGATGCTTCACTTCAGGTTTACTGTATCCCTTGGACCCTCTTACTGACGATGAAACACAGAAATTGCATCCGAATTTAATAAAAAAGGCACAATGCCGACTTAAGTACAAGAGGCCTGCCACTCTAACTTTCTATGATTTGAACCTCTCCTGTAAGTCCAGTTTTAGATTTCGATGCTTCACTTCAGGTTTACTGTATCCCTTGGACCTTCTTATTGACGATGAAACACGGAAATTGCATCCGAATGTAATACAAAAGGCACAATGCCGGCTTAAGTAAAAGAGGACTGACACTCTTTCTTCTCTATGATTTGAACCTCTCTTGTGAATGCAGTTTTAGATTCCGATGCTTCACTTCAGGTTTACTGAATCCCTTGGACCTTCTCATTGATGATGAAGCACAGAAATTGCATCCGAATTTAATACAAAAGGCACAATGCCGACTTATGTACAAGAATACCGACACTCTAACTTTCTGTGATTTGAACCTCTCCTGTGAGTCCAGTTATAGTATCCAATGCTTCACTTCAGGTTTACTGTATCCCTTGTACCTTCTTACTGACGATGAAGCACAGAAATTGCATCCGAATTTAATAACAATGCACAATGCCGATTCAGTACAAGAGGACTAATACTCTAACTTTCTATGATTTGAACCCCTCCTGTGAGTCCAGTTTTAGATTCCGATGCTTAACTTCAGGTTTTCTGTATCCCTTGGACCTCCTTATTGACGATGAAACACAGAAATAGCATCCGAATTTAATACAAAAATCACAATGCCGACTTAAGTACAAGAGGACTGAAACTCTAACTTTTTATGATTTGAACCCCTCCTGTGAGTCCAGATTTAGATTCCGATGCTTAACTTCAGGTTTTCTGTATCTCTTGGACCTCCTTATTGACGATGAAACACAGAAATAGCATCCGAATGTAATACAAAAATCACAATGCCGACTTATGTACAAGAGGACTGAAACTCTAACTTTTTATGATTTGAACCTCTGCTGTGAGTCCAGTTTTAGTTTCCGATGCTTAACTTCAGGTTTACTGTATCCCTTGGACCTTCTTATTGACGATGAAACACAGAAATTGCATCCGAATTTAATACAAAAGGCACAATGCCGACTTAAGTACAAGAGGACTGTAACTCTAACTTCCTATGACTTGAACCCCTCCTGTGAGTCCAGTTTTAGTTTCCGATGCTTCACTTCAGGTTTACTGTATCCCTTGGACCCTCTTACTGACGATGAAACACAGAAATTGCATCCGAGTTTAATAAAAAATGCACAATGCCGACCTAAGTACAAGAGGCCTGCCACTCTAACTTTCTATGATTTGAACCTCTCCTGTAACTCCAGTTTCAGACTCCGATGCTTCACATCAGGTTTACTGTATCCCTTGGACCTTCTTATTGACAATGAAACACGGAAATTGCATCCGAATTTAATACAAAAGGCACAATGCCGGCTTAAGTAAAAGAGGACTGACACTCTTTCTTTCTATGATTTGAACCTTTCCTGTGAATGCAGTTTTAGATTCCGATGCTTCACTTCAGGTTTACTGTATCCCTTGGACCTTCTCATTGATGATGAAGCACAGAAATTGCATCAGAATTTAATACAAAAGGCACAATGCCGACTTATATAAAAGAATATTGGCACTCTAACTTTCTGTGATTTGAACCTCTCCTGTGAGTCCAGTTTTAGTTTCCGATGCTTCACTTCAGGTTTACTGTATACCTTGGACCTTCTTATTGGCGATGAAACACAGAAATTGCATCCGAATTTAATACAAAAGGCACAATGCCGACTTAAGTACAAGAGGACTGTAACTCTAACTTTCTATGATTTGAACCCCTCCTGCGAGTCCAGTTTTAGATTCCGATGCTTAACTTCAGGTTTACTGTATCCCATGAACCTTCTTATTGACGATGAAACACAGAAATTGCATCCGAATTTAATACAAAAGGCACAAGCCGACTTAAGTACAAGAGGATTGATACTCTAACTTTCTATGATTCGAACCCCTCCTGTGAGCCCAGTTTTAGATTCCGATGCACAACTTCTGGTTTACTGTATCCCTTGGACCTTCTTATTGACGATGAAACACAGAAATTGCATCCGACATTTAATACAAAAGGCACAATGCCGACTTAAGTACAAGAGGACTGATACTCTAACTTTCTATGATTTGAACCTCTCCTGTGGGTCCAGTTTTAGTTTCCGATGCTTCCTTCGGGTTTAATGTATCCCTTGGACCTTCTTATTGACGATGAAACACAGAAATTACATCCGAATATAATACAAAAGGCACAATGCCGACTTAAGTACAAGAGGACTGATACTCTAACTTTCTATGATTTGAACCCCTCCTGTGAGTCCAGTTTTAGATTCCGATGCTTCACTTCAGGTTTACTGTATCCCTTGGACCTTCTCATTGATGATGAAACACAGAAATTGCATCCGACATTTAATACAAAAGGCACAATGCCGACTTAAGTACAAGAGGACTGATACTCTAACTTTCTATGATTTGAACCTCTCCTGTGGGTCCAGTTTTAGTTTCCGATGCTTCCTTCGGGTTTAATGTATCCCTTGGACCTTCTTATTGACGATGAAACACAGAAATTACATCCGAATATAATACAAAAGGCACAATGCCGACTTCAGTACAAGAGGACTGATACTCTAACTTTCTATGATTTGAACCCCTCCTGTGAGTCCAGTTTTAGATTCCGATGCTTAACTTCAGGATTTCTGTATCCCTTGGACCTCCTTATTGACGATGAAACACAGAAATAGCATCCGAATTTAATACAAAAATCACAATGCCGACTTAAGTACAAGAGGACTGATCCTCTAACTTTCTATGATTTGAACCCCTCCTGTGAGTCCAGTTTTAGTTTCCGATGCTTCACTTCAGGTTTACTGTATCCCTTGGACCCTCTTACTGACGATGAAACACAGAAATTGCATCCGAATTTAATAAAAAAGGCACAATGCCGACTTAAGTACAAGAGGCCTGCCACTCTAACTTTCTATGATTTGAACCTCTCCTGTAAGTCCAGTTTTAGATTTCGATGCTTCACTTCAGGTTTACTGTATCCCTTGGACCTTCTTATTGACGATGAAACACGGAAATTGCATCCGAATGTAATACAAAAGGCACAATGCCGGCTTAAGTAAAAGAGGACTGACACTCTTTCTTCTCTATGATTTGAACCTCTCTTGTGAATGCAGTTTTAGATTCCGATGCTTCACTTCAGGTTTACTGAATCCCTTGGACCTTCTCATTGATGATGAAGCACAGAAATTGCATCCGAATTTAATACAAAAGGCACAATGCCGACTTATGTACAAGAATACCGACACTCTAACTTTCTGTGATTTGAACCTCTCCTGTGAGTCCAGTTATAGTATCCAATGCTTCACTTCAGGTTTACTGTATCCCTTGTACCTTCTTACTGACGATGAAGCACAGAAATTGCATCCGAATTTAATAAAAATGCACAATGCCGATTCAGTACAAGAGGACTAATACTCTAACTTTCTATGATTTGAACCCCTCCTGTGAGTCCAGTTTTAGATTCCGATGCTTAACTTCAGGTTTTCTGTATCCCTTGGACCTCCCTATTGACGATGAAACACAGAAATAGCATCCGAATTTAATACAAAAATCACAATGCCGACTTAAGTACAAGAGGACTGAAACTCTAACTTTTTATGATTTGAACCCCTCCTGTGAGTCCAGATTTAGATTCCGATGCTTAACTTCAGGTTTTCTGTATCTCTTGGACCTCCTTATTGACGATGAAACACAGAAATAGCATCCGAATGTAATACAAAAATCACAATGCCGACTTATGTACAAGAGGACTGAAACTCTAACTTTTTATGATTTGAACCTCTGCTGTGAGTCCAGTTTTAGTTTCCGATGCTTAACTTCAGGTTTACTGTATCCCTTGGACCTTCTTATTGACGATGAAACACAGAAATTGCATCCGAATTTAATACAAAAGGCACAATGCCGACTTAAGTACAAGAGGACTGTAACTCTAACTTCCTATGACTTGAACCCCTCCTGTGAGTCCAGTTTTAGTTTCCGATGCTTCACTTCAGGTTTACTGTATCCCTTGGACCCTCTTACTGACGATGAAACACAGAAATTGCATCCGAGTTTAATAAAAAATGCACAATGCCGACCTAAGTACAAGAGGCCTGCCACTCTAACTTTCTATGATTTGAACCTCTCCTGTAACTCCAGTTTCAGACTCCGATGCTTCACATCAGGTTTACTGTATCCCTTGGACCTTCTTATTGACAATGAAACACGGAAATTGCATCCGAATTTAATACAAAAGGCACAATGCCGGCTTAAGTAAAAGAGGACTGACACTCTTTCTTTCTATGATTTGAACCTTTCCTGTGAATGCAGTTTTAGATTCCGATGCTTCACTTCAGGTTTACTGTATCCCTTGGACCTTCTCATTGATGATGAAGCACAGAAATTGCATCCGAATTTAATACAAAAGGCACAATGCCGACTTATATAAAAGAATATTGGCACCCTAACTTTCTGTGATTTGAACCTCTCCTGTGAGTCCAGTTTTAGTTTCCGATGCTTCACTTCAGGTTTACTGTATACCTTGGACCTTCTTATTGGCGATGAAACACAGAAATTGCATCCGAATTTAATACAAAAGGCACAAGCCGACTTAAGTACAAGAGGATTGATACTCTAACTTTCTATGATTCGAACCCCTCCTGTGAGCCCAGTTTTAGATTCCGATGCACAACTTCTGGTTTACTGTATCCCTTGGACCTTCTTATTGACGATGAAACACAGAAATTGCATCCGACATTTAATACAAAAGGCACAATGCCGACTTAAGTACAAGAGGACTGATACTCTAACTTTCTATGATTTGAACCTCTCCTGTGGGTCCAGTTTTAGTTTCCGATGCTTCCTTCGGGTTTAATGTATCCCTTGGACCTTCTTATTGACGATGAAACACAGAAATTACATCCGAATATAATACAAAAGGCACAATGCCGACTTAAGTACAAGAGGACTGATACTCTAACTTTCTATGATTTGAACCCCTCCTGTGAGTCCAGTTTTAGATTCCGATGCTTCACTTCAGGTTTACTGTATCCCTTGGACCTTCTCATTGATGATGAAACACAGAAATTGCATCCGACATTTAATACAAAAGGCACAATGCCGACTTAAGTACAAGAGGACTGATACTCTAACTTTCTATGATTTGAACCTCTCCTGTGGGTCCAGTTTTAGTTTCCGATGCTTCCTTCGGGTTTAATGTATCCCTTGGACCTTCTTATTGACGATGAAACACAGAAATTACATCCGAATATAATACAAAAGGCACAATGCCGACTTCAGTACAAGAGGACTGATACTCTAACTTTCTATGATTTGAACCCCTCCTGTGAGTCCAGTTTTAGATTCCGATGCTTAACTTCAGGATTTCTGTATCCCTTGGACCTCCTTATTGACGATGAAACACAGAAATAGCATCCGAATTTAATACAAAAATCACAATGCCGACTTAAGTACAAGAGGAATGAAACTCTAACTTTTTGTGATATGAACCTCTGCTGTGAGTCCAGTATTAGTTTCCGATGCTTCACTTCAGGTTTACTGTATCCCTTGGACCTTCTTAATGACGATGAAACAGAGAAATTGCATTTGAATTTAATGAAAAAGGCACAATGCCGACTTAAGTACAAGAGGACTGATACTCTAACTTTCTATGATTTGAACCTCTCCTGTGGGTCCAGTTTTAGATTCCGATGCTTCACTTCAGGTTTACTGTATCCCTTGGACCTTCTCATTGATGATGAAACACAGAAATTGCATCCGAATTTAATACAAAAGGTACAATGCCGACTTATGTACAAGAATACTGACACTCTAACTTTCTGTGATTTGAACCTCTCCTGTGAGTCCAGTTTTAGTTTCCGATGCTTCACTTCAGGTTTACTGTATCCCTTGTACCTTCTTACTGACGATGAAACACAGAAATTGCATCCGAATTTAATAAAAAAGACACAATGCCGACTTCAGTACAAGAGGACTGATACTCTAACTTTCTATGATTTGAACCCCTCCTGTGAGTCCAGTTTTAGATTCCGATGCTTAACTTCAGGTTTTCTGTATTCCTTGGACCTCCTTATTGACGATGAAACACAGAAATAGCATCCGAATTTAATACAAAAATCACAATGCCGACTTAAGTACAAGAGGACTGAAACTCTAACTTTTTATGATTTGAAACTCTGCTGTGAGTCCAGTATTAGTTTCCGATGCTTAACTTCAGGTTTACTGTATCCCTTGGACCTTCCTAATGACGATGAAACACAGATATTGCATTTGAATTTAATGAAAAAGCACAGTGCCGACTTAAGTACAAGAGGACTGATACTCTAACTCTCTATGATTTGAACCCCTACTGTGAGTCCAGTTTTAGATTCCGATGCGTAACTTCAGGTTTACTGTATCCCTTGGACCTTCTAATTGACGGTGAAACACAGAAATTGCATCCGAATTCAATAAAAAAGGCACAATGCCGACTTAAGTACAAGGGGACTGATACTCTAACTTTCTATGATATGAACCCTTCCTGTGAGTCCAGTTTTAGTTTCCGATGCTTCACTTCAGGTTTACTGTATCCCTTGGACCCTCTTATTGACGATGAAACACAGAAATTGCATCCGAATTTAATAAAAAAGGCACAATGCCGACCTAAGTACAAGAGGCTTGCCACTCTAACTTTCTATGATTTGAACCTCTCCTGTAAGTCCAGTTTTAGACTCCGATGCTTCACTTCAGGTTTACTGTATCCCTTGGACCTTCTTATTGACGATGAAACACGGAAAATGCATCCGAATTTAATACAAAAGGCACAATGCCGGCTTAAGTAAAAGAGGACTGACACTCTTTCCTTCTATGATTTGAATCTCTCCTGTGAATCCAGTTTTAGATTCCGATGCTTCACTTCAGGTTTACTGTATCCCTTGGACCTTCTCATTGATGATGAAGCACAGAAATTGCATCCGAATTTAATACAAAAGGCACATTGCCGACTTATGTACAAGAATACTGACACTCTAACTTTCTGTGATTTGAACCTCTCCCGTGAGTCCAGTTTTAGTTTCCGATGCTTCACTTCAGGTTTACTGTATCCCTTGTACCTTCTTACTGACGATGAAACACAGAAATTGCATCCGAATTTAATAAAAAAGGAACAATGCCGACTTCAGTACAAGAGGACTGATATTCTAACTTTCTATGATTTGAACCCCTCCAGTGAGTCCAGTTTTAGATTCCGATGCTTAACTTCAGGTTTTCTGTATCCCTTGGACCGCCTTATTGACGATGAAACACAGAAATAGCATTGAATGTAATACAAAAATCATAATGCCGACTTAAGTACAAAAGGACTGAAACTCTAACTTTTTATGATTTGAACCTCTGCTGTGAGTCCAGTTTTAGTTTCCGATGCTTAACTTCAGGTTTACTGTATCCCTTGGACCTTCTTAATGACGATGAAACACAGAAATTGCATTTGAATTTAATGAAAAAGGCACAATGCCGACTTAAGTACAAGAGGACTGATACTCTAACTTTCAATGATTTGAACCCCTACTGTGAGACCAGTTTTAGATTCCGATGCTTAACTTCAGGTTTACTGTATCCCTTGGACCTTCTAATTGACGGTGAAACACAGAAATTGCATCCGAATTTAATAAAAAAGGCACAATGCCGACTTAAGTACAAGAGGACTGATACTCTAACTTTCTATGATTTGAACCCCTCCTGTTAGTCCAGTTTTAGTTTCCGATGCTTCACTTCAGGTTTACTGTATCCCTTGGACCTTCTTAATGACGATGAAACACAGAAATTGCATTTGAATTTAATGAAAAAGGCACAATGCCGACTTAAGTACAAGAGGACTGATACTCTAACTTTCAATGATTTGAACCCCTACTGTGAGACCAGTTTTAGATTCCGATGCTTAACTTCAGGTTTACTGTATCCCTTGGACCTTCTAATTGACGGTGAAACACAGAAATTGCATCCGAATTTAATAAAAAAGGCACAATGCCGACTTAAGTACAAGAGGACTGATACTCTAACTTTCTATGATTTGAACCCCTCCTGTTAGTCCAGTTTTAGTTTCCGATGCTTCACTTCAGGTTTACTGTATCCCATGAACCTTCTTATTGACGATGAAACACAGAAATTGCATCCGAATTTAATACAAAAGGCACAAGCCGACTTAAGTACAAGAGGATTGATACTCTAACTTTCTATGATTCGAACCCCTCCTGTGAGCCCAGTTTTAGATTCCGATGCACAACTTCTGGTTTACTGTATCCCTTGGACCTTCTTATTGACGATGAAACACAGAAATTGCATCCGACATTTAATACAAAAGGCACAATGCCGACTTAAGTACAAGAGGACTGATACTCTAACTTTCTATGATTTGAACCTCTCCTGTGGGTCCAGTTTTAGTTTCCGATGCTTCCTTCGGGTTTAATGTATCCCTTGGACCTTCTTATTGACGATGAAACACAGAAATTACATCCGAATATAATACAAAAGGCACATTGCCGACTTAAGTACAAGAGGACTGATACTCTAACTTTCTATGATTTGAACCCCTCCTGTGAGTCCAGTTTTAGATTCCGATGCTTCACTTCAGGTTTACTGTATCCCTTGGACCTTCTCATTGATGATGAAACACAGAAATTGCATCCGACATTTAATACAAAAGGCACAATGCCGACTTAAGTACAAGAGGACTGATACTCTAACTTTCTATGATTTGAACCTCTCCTGTGGGTCCAGTTTTAGTTTCCGATGCTTCCTTCGGGTTTAATGTATCCCTTGGACCTTCTTATTGACGATGAAACACAGAAATTACATCCGAATATAATACAAAAGGCACAATGCCGACTTCAGTACAAGAGGACTGATACTCTAACTTTCTATGATTTGAACCCCTCCTGTGAGTCCAGTTTTAGATTACGATGCTTAACTTCAGGATTTCTGTATCCCTTGGACCTCCTTATTGACGATGAAACACAGAAATAGCATCCGAATTTAATACAAAAATCACAATGCCGACTTAAGTACAAGAGGAATGAAACTCTAACTTTTTGTGATATGAACCTCTGCTGTGAGTCCAGTATTAGTTTCCGATGCTTCACTTCAGGTTTACTGTATCCCTTGGACCTTCTTAATGACGATGAAACAGAGAAATTGCATTTGAATTTAATGAAAAAGGCACAATGCCGACTTAAGTACAAGAGGACTGATACTCTAACTTTCTATGATTTGAACCCCTCCTGTGAGTCCAGTTTTAGATTCCGATGCTTCACTTCAGGTTTACTGTATCCCTTGGACCTTCTCATTGATGATGAAACACAGAAATTGCATCCGAATTTAATACAAAAGGTACAATGCCGACTTATGTACAAGAATACTGACACTCTAACTTTCTGTGATTTGAACCTCTCCTGTGAGTCCAGTTTTAGTTTCCGATGCTTCACTTCAGGTTTACTGTATCCCTTGTACCTTCTTACTGACGATGAAACACAGAAATTGCATCCGAATTTAATAAAAAAGACACAATGCCGACTTCAGTACAAGAGGACTGATACTCTAACTTTCTATGATTTGAACCCCTCCTGTGAGTCCAGTTTTAGATTCCGATGCTTAACTTCAGGTTTTCTGTATTCCTTGGACCTCCTTATTGACGATGAAACACAGAAATAGCATCCGAATTTAATACAAAAATCACAATGCCGACTTAAGTACAAGAGGACTGAAACTCTAACTTTTTATGATTTGAAACTCTGCTGTGAGTCCAGTATTAGTTTCCGATGCTTAACTTCAGGTTTACTGTATCCCTTGGACCTTCCTAATGACGATGAAACACAGATATTGCATTTGAATTTAATGAAAAAGCACAATGCCGACTTAAGTACAAGAGGACTGATACTCTAACTCTCTATGATTTGAACCCCTACTGTGAGTCCAGTTTTAGATTCCGATGCGTAACTTCAGGTTTACTGTATCCCTTGGACCTTCTAATTGACGGTGAAACACAGAAATTGCGTCCGAATTCAATAAAAAAGGCACAATGCCGACTTAAGTACAAGGGGACTGATACTCTAACTTTCTATGATATGAACCCTTCCTGTGAGTCCAGTTTTAGTTTCCGATGCTTCACTTCAGGTTTACTGTATCCCTTGGACCCTCTTATTGACGATGAAACACAGAAATTGCATCCGAATTTAATAAAAAAGGCACAATGCCGACCTAAGTACAAGAGGCTTGCCACTCTAACTTTCTATGATTTGAACCTCTCCTGTAAGTCCAGTTTTAGACTCCGATGCTTCACTTCAGGTTTACTGTATCCCTTGGACCTTCTTATTGACGATGAAACACGGAAAATGCATCCGAATTTAATACAAAAGGCACAATGCCGGCTTAAGTAAAAGAGGACTGACACTCTTTCCTTCTATGATTTGAATCTCTCCTGTGAATCCAGTTTTAGATTCCGATGCTTCACTTCAGGTTTACTGTATCCCTTGGACCTTCTCATTGATGATGAAGCACAGAAATTGCATCCGAATTTAATACAAAAGGCACATTGCCGACTTATGTACAAGAATACTGACACTCTAACTTTCTGTGATTTGAACCTCTCCCGTGAGTCCAGTTTTAGTTTCCGATGCTTCACTTCAGGTTTACTGTATCCCTTGTACCTTCTTACTGACGATGAAACACAGAAATTGCATCCGAATTTAATAAAAAAGGAACAATGCCGACTTCAGTACAAGAGGACTGATATTCTAACTTTCTATGATTTGAACCCCTCCAGTGAGTCCAGTTTTAGATTCCGATGCTTAACTTCAGGTTTTCTGTATCCCTTGGACCGCCTTATTGACGATGAAACACAGAAATAGCATTGAATGTAATACAAAAATCATAATGCCGACTTAAGTACAAAAGGACTGAAACTCTAACTTTTTATGATTTGAACCTCTGCTGTGAGTCCAGTTTTAGTTTCCGATGCTTAACTTCAGGTTTACTGTATCCCTTGGACCTTCTTAATGACGATGAAACACAGAAATTGCATTTGAATTTAATGAAAAAGGCACAATGCCGACTTAAGTACAAGAGGACTGATACTCTAACTTTCAATGATTTGAACCCCTACTGTGAGACCAGTTTTAGATTCCGATGCTTAACTTCAGGTTTACTGTATCCCTTGGACCTTCTAATTGACGGTGAAACACAGAAATTGCATCCGAATTTAATAAAAAAGGCACAATGCCGACTTAAGTACAAGAGGACTGATACTCTAACTTTCTATGATTTGAACCCCTCCTGTTAGTCCAGTTTTAGTTTCCGATGCTTCACTTCAGGTTTACTGTATCCCTTGGACCCTCTTACTGACGATGAAACACAGAAATTGCATCCGAATTTAATAAAAAAGGCACAATGCCGACTTAAGTACAAGAGGCCTGCCACTCTAACTTTCTATGATTTGAACCTCTCCTGTAAGTCCAGTTTTAGACTCCGATGCTTCACTTCAGGTTTACTGTATCCCTTGGACCTTCTTATTGACGATGAAACACGGAAATTGCATCCGAATGTAATACAAAAGGCACAATGCCGGCTAAAGTAAAAGAGGACTGACACTCTTTCTTCCCTATGATTTGAACCTCTCCTGTGAATCCAGTTTTACATTCCGATGCTTCACTTCAGGTTTACTGTATCCCTTGGACCTTCTCATTGATGATGAAGCACAGAAATGCATCCGAATTTAATACAAAAGGCACAATGCCGACTTATGTACAAGAATACTGACACTCTAACTTTCTGTGATTTGAAACTCTCCTGTGAGTCCAGTTTTAGTTTCCAATGCTTCACTTCAGGTTTACTGTATCCCTTGTACCTTCTTACTGACGATGAAACACAGAAATTGCATCCGAATTTAATAAAAATGCACAATGCCGACTTTAGTACAAGAGGACTGATACTCTAACTTTCTATGATTTGAACCCCTCCTGTGAGTCCAGTTTTAGTTTCCGATGCTTCACTTCAGGTTTACTGTATCCCTTGGACCCTCTTATTGACGATGAAACACGGAAAATGCATCCGAATTTATTACAAAAGGCACAATGCCGGCTTAAGTAAAAGAGGACTGACACTCTTTCTTACTATGATTTGATTCTCTCCTGTGAATCCAGTTTTAGATTCCGATGTTTCACTTCAGGTTTACTGTATGCTTTGGACCTTCTCATTGATGATGAAGCACAGAAATTGCATCCGAATTTAATACAAAAGGCACATTGCCGACTTAAGTACAAGAGGACTGAAACTCTAACTTTTTATGATTTGAACCTCTGCTGTGAGTCCAGTTTTAGTTTCCGATGCTTAACTTCTGGTTTACTGTATCCCTTGGACCATCTTAATGACGATGAAACACAGATATTGCATCCGTATTTAATGAAAAAGGCACAATGCCGACTTAAGTACAAGAGGACTGATACTCTAACTTTCTATGATTTGAACCCCTCCTGTGAGTTCAGTTTAAGATTCCGATGCATAACTTCAGGTTTACTGTATCATTTGGACCTTCTAATTGACGATGAAACACAGAAATTGCATCCGAATTTAATAAAAAAGGCACAATGCCGACTTAAGTACCAGAGGACTGATACTCTAACTTTCTATGATTTGAACCTCTCCTGTAACTCCAGTTTTAGACTCCGATGCTTCACTTCAGGTTTACTGTATCCCTTGGACCTTCATATTGACAATGAAACACGGAAATTGCATCCGAATTTAATACAAAAGGCACAATGACGACTAAAGTACAAGAGGACTGATACTCTAACTTTCTGTGATTTGAACCTCTGCTGTGAGTCCAGTTTTAGTTTCAGATGCTTCACTTTAGGTTTACTGTATCACTTGGACCTTCTTATTGACGATGAAACACAGAAATTCCATCCGAATTTAATAAAAAATGCACAATGCCGACTTAAGTACAAGAGGACTGATACTCTAACCTGCTATGATTTGAACCCTTCCTGTTAGTGCAGTTTTAGATTCCCATGCTTAACGTCAGGTTTACTGTATCCCTTGAACCTTCTTATTGACGATGAAACACAGAAATTGCATCCGAATTTAATACAAAAGGCACAATGCCGACTAAAGTACAGGAGGACTGATACTCTTACTTTCTATGATTTGAACCCATCCTGTGAGTCCAGTTTTAGTTTCCGATGCTTCACTTCAGGTTTACTGTATCCCTTGGACCTTCTTACTGACGATGAAACACAGAAATTGCATCCGAATTTAATAAAAAAGCACAATGCCGACTTAAGTACAAGAGGACTGATACTCTAACTTTCTATGATTTGAACCCTTCCTGTGAGTCCAGTTTAAGTTTCCGATGCTTCACTTCAGGTTTACTGTATCCCTTGGACCTTCTTATTGACGATGAAACACAGAAATTGCATCCGAATTTAATACAAAAGGCACAATGCCGAATTAAGTACAAGAGGACTGAAACTCTAACTTTCTATGATTTGAGCCTCTGCTGTGAGTCCAGTTTTAGTTTTCCAATGCTTAACTTCAGGTTTACTGTATCCCTTGGACCTTCTTATTGACGATGAAACACAGAAATTGCATCCGACTGTAATACAAAAGGCACAATGCCGACTTAAGTACAAGGCGACTGATACTCTAAATTTCTATGATTTGAACCTCTCCTGTGAGTCCAGTTTTAGATTCTGATGCTTCAGTTCAGGTTTACTGTATCCCTTGGACCTTCTTATTTACGATGAAACACAGAGATTGCATCCGAATTTAATAAGAAAGGCACAAAGCCGACTTAAGTACAAGAGGACTGATACTCTAACTTTCTATGATTTGAACCCCTCCTGTGAGTCCAGTTTTTGTTTCCGATGCTTCACTTCAGGTTTACTGTATCCCTTGGACCTTCGTATTGACGATGAAACACAGAAATTGCATCCGAATTTAATAAAGAGGCACAATGCCGACTTAAGTACAAGAGGACCGATACTCTAACATTCTATGTTTTTGAACCCCTCCTGTGAGTCCAGTACTAGATTCCGATGCTTAACTTCAGGTTTACTGTATCCCTTGGACCTTCTAATTGACTATGAAACACAGAAATTGCATCCGAATTTAATAAAAAGGCACAATGCCGACTTAAGTACAAGGCGACAGATACTCTAACTTTCTATGATTTGAACCTCTCCTGTGAGTCCAGTTTTAGATTCTGATGCTTCACTTCAGGTTTACTGTATCCCTTGGACACTCTTATTGACGATGAAACACAGAAATTGCATCCGAATTTAATAAAAAAGGCACAATGCCAACTCAAGTACAAGAGGACTGATACTCTAACTTTCTATGATTTGAACCCCTCCTGTGAGTCCCGTTTTGGATTACGATGCTTAACTTCAGGTTTACTGTATATCTTGGACCTTCTTATTGCCTATGAAACACAGAAATTGCATCCGAATTTAATACAAAAGGCACAATGCCGACTTAAGTACAAGAGGACTGAAACTCTAACTTTCTATGATTTGAACCTCTGCTGTGAGTCCGGCTTTAGTTTCCGATGCTTCACTTCAGGTTTACCGTGTCACTTGGACCTTCTTATTGACGATGAAACACAGAAATTGCATCAGAATTTAATACAAAAGGCACAATGCCGACTTAAGTACAAGAGGACTGAAACTCTAACTTTCTATGATTTGAACCCCTCCTGTGAGTCCCGTTTTGGATTACGATGCTTAACTTCAGGTTTACTGTATATCTTGGACCTTCTTATTGCCTATGAAACACAGAAATTGCATCCGAATTTAATACAAAAGGCACAATGCCGACTAAAGTACAAGAGGACTGATACTTTAACTTTCTGTGATTTGAACCTCTGCTGTGAGTCCAGTTTTAGTTTCAGATGCTTCCCTTTAGGTTTACTGTATCACTTGGACCTTCTTATTGACGATGAAACACAGAAATTGCATCCGAATTTAATAAAAAATGCACAATGCCGACTTATGTACAAGAGGACTGATACTCTAACTTTCTATGATTTGAACCCTTCCTGTGAGTCCAGTTTAAGTTTCCGATGCTTCACTTCAGGTTTACTGTATCCCTTGAACCTTCTTATTGACGATGAAACACAGAAATTGCATCCGAATTTAAAACAAAAGGCACAATGCCGACTTAAGTACAAGAGGACTGATACTCTAACTTTCTATGATTTGAACCTCTGCTGTGAGTCCAGTTTTAGTTTCCGATGCTTCACTTCAGAATTACTGTATCCCTTGGACCTTCTTATTGACGATGAAACACAGAAATTGCATCCGAATTTAATACAAAAGGCACAATGCCGAATTACGTACAAGAGGACTGAAACTCCAACTTACTATGATTTGAGCCTCTGCTGTGAGTCCAGTTTTAGTTTTCCAATGCTTAACTTCAGGTTTACTGTATCCCTTGGACCTTCATATTGACGATGAAACACAGAAATTGCATCCGAATTTAATACAAAAGGCACACTGCCGACTTAAGTACAAGGCGACTGATACTCTAAATTTCTATGATTTGAACCTCTCCTGTGTGTCCAGTTTTAGATTCTGATGCTTCAGTTCAGGTTTACTGTATCCCTTGGACCTTCTTATTTACGATGAAACACAGAGATTGCATCCGAATTTAATAAAAAAGGCACAAAGCCGACTTAACTACAAGAGGACTGATACTCTAACTTTCTATGATTTGAACCCCTCCTGTGAGTCCAGTTTTAGTTTCCGATGCTTCACTTCAGGTTTACTGTATCCCTTGGCCCTTCTTGTTGACGATGAAACACAGAAATTGCATCCGAATTTAATAAAGAGGCACAATGCCGACTTAAGTACAAGAGGACCGATACTCTAACATTCTACGTTTTTGAACCCCTCCTGTGAGTCCAGTACTAGATTCCGATGCTTACCTTCAGGTTTACTGTATCCCTTGGACCTTCTTATTGACTATGAAACACAGAAATTGCATCCGAATTTAATAAAAAGGCACAATGCCGACTAAAGTACAAGGCGACAGATACTCTAACTTTCTATGATTTGAACCTCTCCTGTGAGTCCAGTTTTAGATTCTGATGCTTCACTTCAGGTTTACTGTATCCCTTGGATACTCTTATTGACGATGAAACACAGAAATTGCATCCGAATTTAATAAAAAAGGCACAATGCCGACTTAAGTACAAGAGGCCTGCCACTCTAAATTTCTATGATTTGAACCTCTCCTGTAAGTCCAGTTTTAGACTCCGATGCTTCACTTCAGGTTTACTGTATCCCTTGGACCTTCTTATTGACGATGAAACACGGAAATTGCATCCGAATGTAATACAAAAGGCACAATGCCGGCTTAAGTAAAAGAGGACTGACACTCTTTCTTCCCTATGATTTGAACCTCTCCTGTGAATCCAGTTTTAGATTCCGATGCTTCACTTCAGGTTTACTGTATCCCTTGGACCTTCTCATTGATGATGAAGCACAGAAATGCATCCGAATTTAATACAAAAGGCACAATGCCGACTTATGTACAAGAATACTGACACTCTAACTTTCTGTGATTTGAAACTCTCCTGTGAGTCCAGTTTTAGTTTCCAATGCTTCACTTCAGGTTTACTGTATCCCTTGTACCTTCTTACTGACGATGAAACACAGAAATTGCATCCGAATTTAATAAAAATGCACAATGCCGACTTCAGTACAAGAGGACTGATACTCTAACTTTCTATGATTTGAACCCCTCCTGTGAGTCCAGTTTTAGATTCCGATGCTTAACTTCAGGTTTTCTGTATTTCTTGGACCTCCTTATTGACGATGAAACACAGAAATAGCATCCGAATTTAATACAAAAATCACAATGCCGACTTAAGTACAAGAGGACTTAAACTCTAACTTCTTATGATTTGAACCTCTGCTGTGAGTCCAGTATTAGTTTCCGATGCTTCACTTCAGGTTTACTGTATCCCTTGGACCTTCTTAATGACGCTGAAACACAGAAATTGCATTTGAATTTAATGAAAAAGGCACAATGCCGACTTAAGTACAAGAGGACTGATACTCTAACTTTCTATGATTTGAACCCCTACTGTGAGACCTGTTTTAGATTCCGATACTTAACTTCAGGTTTACTGTATCCCTTGGACCTTCTAATTGACGGTGAAACACAGAAATTGCATCCGAATTTAATAAAAAAGGCACAATGCCGACTTAAGTACAAGTGGACTGATACTCTAACTTTCCATGATTTGAACCCCTCCTGTGAGTCCAGTTTTAGTTTCCGATGCTTCACTTCAGGTTTACTGTATCCCTTGGAAACTCTTATTGACGATGAAACACGGAAAAGGCATCCGAATTTATTACAAAAGGCACAATGCCGGCTTAAGTAAAAGAGGACTGACACTCTTTCTTACTATGATTTGAATCTCTCCTGTGAACCCAGTTTTAGATTCCGATGTTTCACTTCAGGTTTACTGTATGCTTTGGACCTTCTCATTGATGATGAAGCACAGAAATTGCATCCGAATTTAATACAAAAGGCACATTGCCGACTTATGTACAAGAATACTGACACTCTAACTTTCTGTGATTTGAACCTCTCCTGTGAGTCCAGTTTTAGTTTCCGATGCTTCACTTCAGGTTTACTGTATCCCTTGTACCTTCTTACTGACGATGAAACACAGAAATTGCATCCGAATTTAATAAAAAAGGCACAATGCCGACTTCAGTACAAGAGGACTGATACTCTAACTTTCTATGATTTGATCCCCTCCTGTGAGTCCAGATTTAGATTCCGATGCTTAACTTCAGGTTTTCTGTATCCCTTGGACCTCCTTATTGACGATGAAACACAGAAATAGCATCCGAATGTAATACAAAAATCACAATGCCGACTTAAGTACAAGAGGACTGAAACTCTAACTTTTTATGATTTGAACCTCTGCTGTGAGTCCAGTTTTAGTTTCCGATGCTTAACTTCTGGTTTACTGTATCCCTTGGACCATCTTAATGACGATGAAACACAGATATTGCATCCGTATTTAATGAAAAAGGCACAATGCCGACTTAAGTACAAGAGGACTGATACTCTAACTTTCTATGATTTGAACCCCTCCTGTGAGTTCAGTTTAAGATTCCGATGCATAACATCAGGTTTACTGTATCCCTTGGACCTTCTAATTGACGATGAAACACAGAAATTGCATCCGAATTTAATAAAAAAGGCACAATGCCGACTTAAGTACCAGAGGACTGATACTCTAACTTTCTATGATTTGAACCTCTCCTGTAACTCCAGTTTTAGACTCCGATGCTTCACTTCAGGTTTACTGTATCCCTTGGACCTTCTTATTGACAATGAAACACGGAAATTGCATCCGAATTTAATACAAAAGGCACAATGCCGACTTAAGTACAAGAGGACTGATACTCTAACGTTCTATGATTTGAACCTCTCCTGTGAGTCCAGTTTTAGTTTCCGATGCTTCCTTCAGGTTTAATGTATCCCTTGGACCTTCTTATTGACGATGAAACACAGAAATTACATCCGAATATAATACAAAAGGCACAATGCCGACATAAGTACAAGAGGACTGATACTCTAACTTTCTATGATTTGAACCCCTCCTGTGAGTCCAGTTTTAGATTCCGATGGTTAACTTCTGGTTTACTGTATCCCTTGGACCTTCTTATTGACGATGAAACACAGAAATTGCATCCGAATTTAATACAAATGGCACAATGCCGACTTAAGTACAAGAGGACTAAAACTCTAACTTTCAATGATGTGAACCTCTGCTGTGAGTCCAGTTTTAGTTTCTGATGCTTCACTTCAGGTTTACTGTATCCCTTGGACCTTCTTATTGACGATGAAACGCAGAAATAGCATCCGAATTTAATACAAAAGGAACAATGCCGACTTAAGTACAAGAGGACTGAAACTCTAACTTTCTATGATTTGAACCTCTGCTGTGAGTCCTGCTTTAGTTTCCGATGCTTCACTTCAGGTTTACTGTATCCCTTGGACCTTCTTATTGACGATGAAACACAGAAATTGCATCCGAATTTAATACAAAAGGCACAATGCCGACTTAAGTACAAGAGGACTGAAACTCTAACTTTATATGATTTAAACCTCTCCTGTGAGTCCAGTTTTAGATTCCGATGCTTCACATCAAGCTTACTGTATACCTTCGACCTTCTTATTGACAATGAAGCACAGAAATTGCCGCCGAATCTAATACAAAAGGCACAATGACGACTAAAGTACAAGAGGACTGATACTCTAACTTTCTGTGATTTGAAACTCTGCTGTGAGTCCAGTTTTAGTTTCAGATGCTTCACTTTAGGTTTACTGTATCACTTGGACCTTCTTATTGACGATGAAACACAGAAATTCCATCCGAATTTAATAAAAAATGCACAATGCCGACTTAAGTACAAGAGGACTGATACTCTAACCTGCTATGATTTGAACCCTTCCTGTTAGTGCAGTTTTAGATTCCCATGCTTAACGTCAGGTTTACTGTATCCCTTGAACCTTCTTATTGACGATGAAACACAGAAATTGCATCCGAATTTAATACAAAAGGCACAATGCCGACTAAAGTACAAGGGGACTGATACTCTTACTTTCTATGATTTGAACCCATCCTGTGAGTCCAGTTTTAGTTTCCGATGCTTCACTTCAGGTTTACTGTATCCCTTGGACCTTCTTATTGACGATGAAACACAGAAATTGCATCCGAATTTAATAAAAAAGGCACAATGCCGACTTAAGTACAAGAGGACTGATACTCTAACTTTCTATGATTTGAACCCTTCCTGTGAGTCCAGTTTAAGTTTCCGATGCTTCACTCCAGGTTTACTGTATCCCTTGGACCTTCTTATTGACGATGAAACACAGAAACTGCATCCGAATTTAATACAAAAGGCACAATACCGAATTAAGTACAAGAGGACTGAAACTCTAAATTTCTATGATTTGAACCTCTGTTGTGAGTCCAGTTCTAGTTTCCGATGCTTCACTTCAGGTTTACTGTATCCCTTGGACCTTCTTATTGATGATGAAACACAGAAATTGCATCCGAATTTAATACAAAAGGCACAATGCCGAATTACGTACAAGAGGACTGAAACTCTAACTTTCTATGATTTGAGCCTCTGCTGTGAGTCCAGTTTTAGTTTTCCAATGCTTAACTTCAGGTTTACTGTATCCCTTGGACCTTCTTATTGACGATGAAACACAGAAATTGCATCCGACTTTAATACAAAAGGCACAATGCCGACTTAAGTACAAGCCGACTGATACTCTAAATTTCTATGATTTGATCCCCTCCTGTGAGTCCAGATTTAGATTCCGATGCTTACCTTCAGGTTTTCTGTATCCCTTGGACCTCCTTATTGACGATGAAACACAGAAATAGCATCCGAATGTAATACAAAAATCACAATACCGACTTAAGTACAAGAGGACTGAAACTCTAACTTTTTATGATTTGAACCTCTGCTGTGAGTCCAGTTTTAGTTTCCGATGCTTAACTTCTGGTTTACTGTATCCCTTGGACCATCTTAATGACGATGAAACACAGATATTGCATCCGTATTTAATGAAAAAGGCACAATGCCGACTTAAGTACAAGAGGACTGATACTCTAACTTTCTATGATTTGAACCCCTCCTGTGAGTTCAGTTTAAGATTCCGATGCATAACATCAAATTTACTGTATCCCTTGGACCTTCTAATTGACGAAGAAACACAGAAATTGCATCCGAATTTAATAAAAAAGGCACAATGCCGACTTAAGTACCAGAGGACTGATACTCTAACTTTCTATGATTTGAACCTCTCCTGTAACTCCAGTTTTAGACTCCGATGCTTCACTTCAGGTTTACTGTATCCCTTGGACCTTCTTATTGACAATGAAACACGGAAATTGCATCCGAATTTAATACAAAAGGCACAATGCCGACTTAAGTACAAGAGGACTGATACTCTAACGTTCTATGATTTGAACCTGTCCTGTGAGTCCAGTTTTAGTTTCCGATGCTTCCTTCAGGTTTAATGTATCCCTTGGACCTTCTTATTGACGATGAAACACAGAAATTACATCCGAATATAATACAAAAGGCACAATGCCGACTTAAGTACAAGAGGACTGATACTCTAACTTTCTATGATTTGAACCCCTCCTGTGAGTCCAGTTTTAGATTCCGATGGTTAACTTCTGGTTTACTGTATCCCTTAGACCTTCTTATTGACGATGAAAACACAGAAATTGCATCCGAATTTAATACAAATGGCACAATGCCGACTTAAGTACAAGAGGACTGAAACTCTAACTTTCAATGATGTGAACCTCTGCTGTGAGTCCAGTTTTAGTTTCTGATGCTTCACTTCAGGTTTACTGTATCCCTTGGACCTTCTTATTGACGATGAAACGCAGAAATAGCATCCGAATTTAATACAAAAGGAACAATGCCGACTTAAGTACAAGAGGACTGAAACTCTAACTTTCTATGATTTGAACCTCTGCTGTGAGTCCTGCTTTAGTTTCCGATGCTTCACTTCAGGTTTACTGTATCCCTTGGACCTTCTTATTGACGATGTAACACAGAAATTGCATCCGAATTTAATACAAAAGGCACAATGCCGACTTAAGTACAAGAGGACTGAAACTCTAAATTTCTATGATTTAAACCTCTCCTGTGAGTCCAGTTTTAGATTCCGATGCTTCACATCAAGCTTACTGTATACCTTCGACCATCTTATTGACAATGAAACACAGAAATTGCCGCCGAATCTAATACAAAAGGCACAATGACGACTAAAGTACAAGAGGACTGATACTCTAACTTTCTGTGATTTGAACCTCTGCTGTGAGTCCAGTTTTAGTTTCAGATGCTTCACTTTAGGTTTACTGTATCACTTGGACCTTCTTATTGACGATGAAACACAGAAATTCCATCCGAATTTAATAAAAAATGCACAATGCCGACTTAAGTACAAGAGGACTGATACTCTAACCTGCTATGATTTGAACCCTTCCTGTTAGTGCAGTTTTAGATTCCCATGCTTAACGTCAGGTTTACTGTATCCCTTGAACCTTCTTATTGACGATGAAACACAGAAATTGCATCCGAATTTAATACAAAAGGCACAATGCCGACTAAAGTACAAGGGGACTGATACTCTTACTTTCTATGATTTGAACCCATCCTGTAAGTCCAGTTTTAGTTTCCGATGCTTCACTTCAGGTTTACTGTATCCCTTGGACCTTCTTATTGACGATGAAACACAGAAATTGCATCCGAATTTAATAAAAAAGGCACAATGCCGACTTAAGTACAAGAGGACTGATACTCTAACTTTCTATGATTTGAACCCTTCCTGTGAGTCCAGTTTAAGTTTCCGATGCTTCACTTCAGGTTTACTGTATCCCTTGGACCTTCTTATTGACGATGAAACACAGAAACTGCATCCGAATTTAATACAAAAGGCACAATACCGAATTAAGTACAAGAGGACTGAAACTCTAAATTTCTATGATTTGAACCTCTGTTGTGAGTCCAGTTCTAGTTTCCGATGCTTCACTTCAGGTTTACTGTATCCCTTGGACATTCTTATTGACGATGAAACACAGAAATTGCATCCGAATTTAATACAAAAGGCACAATGCCGAATTACGTACAAGAGGACTGAAACTCTAACTTTCTATGATTTGAGCCTCTGCTGTGAGTCCAGTTTTAGTTTTCCAATGCTTAACTTCAGGTTTACTGTATCCCTTGGACCTTCTTATTGACGATGAATCACAGAAATTGCATCCGACTTTAATACAAAAGGCACAATGCCGACTTAAGTACAAGGCGACTGATACTCTAAATTTCTATGATTTGAACCTCTCCTGTGAGTCCAGTTTTAGATTCTGATGCTTCAGTTCAGGTTTACTGTATCCCTTGGACCTTCTTACTTACGATGAAACACAGAGATTGCATCCGAATTTAATAAGAAAGGCACAAAGCCGACTTAAGTACAAGAGGACTGATACTCTAACTTACTATGATTTGAACCCCTCCTGTGAGTCCAGTTTTTGTTTCCGATGCTTCACTTCAGGTTTACTGTATCCCTTGGACCTTCTTATTGACGATGAAACACAGAAATTGCATCCGAATTTAATAAAGAGGCACAATGCCGACTTAAGTACAAGAGGACCGATACTCTAACATTCTATGTTTTTGAACCCCTCCTGTGAGTCCAGTACTAGATTCCGATGCTTAACTTCAGGTTTACTGTATCCCTTGGACCTTCTTATTGACGATGTATCACAGAAATTGCATCCGACTTTAATACAAAAGGCACAATGCCGACTTAAGTACAAGGCGACTGATACTCTAAATTTCTATGATTTGAACCTCTCCTGTGAGTCCAGTTTTAGATTCTGTTGCTTCACTTCAGGTTTACTGTATCCCTTGGACACTCTTATTGACGATGAAACACAGAAATTGCATCCGAATTTAATAAAAAAGGCACAATGCCAATTTAAGTACAAGAGGACTGATACTCTAACTTTCTATGATTTGAACCCCTCCTGTGAGTCCCGTTTTGGATTACGATGCTTAACTTCAGGTTTACTGTATATCTTGGACCTTCTTATTGCCTATGAAACACAGAAATTGCATCCGAATTTAATACAAAAGGCACAATGCCAACTTAAGTACAAGAAGACTGATACTCTAACTTTCTATGATTTGACCCTTTGCTGTGAGTAAAGTTTTAGTTTCCGATGCTTCACTTCAGGTTTACTGTCTCCTTTGGACCTTCTTATTGACTATGAAACACAGAAATTGCATCCGAATTTAATACAAAAGGCACAATGCCGACTTAAGTACAAGAGGACTGAAACTCTAACTTTCTATGATTTGAACCTCTGCTGTGAGTCCTGCTTTAGTTTCCGATGCTTCACTTCAGGTTTACTGTATCCCTTGGACCTTCTCATTGACGATGAAACACAGAAATTGCATCCGAATTTAATACAAAAGGCACAATGCCGACTTAAGTACAAGAGGACTGAAACTCTAACTTTCTATGATTTGAACCTCTGCTGTGAGTCCAGTTTAAGTTTCCGATGCTTCACTTCAGGTTTACTGTATCAATTGGACCTTCTTATTGACGATGAAACACAGAAATTGCATCCAAATTTAATACAAAAGGCACAATGCCGACCTAAGTACAAGGGGACTGATACTCTAACTCTCTGTTATTTGAACCTCTGCTGTGAATCCAGTTTTAGTTTTAGAGGCTTCACTTCAGGTTTACTGTATCACTTGGACCTTCTTATTGACGATGAAACACAGAAATTGCATCCGAATTTAATAAAAAAGGCACAATGCCTACTTAAGTACAAGAGGACTGATACTCTAACTTTCTATGATTTGAACCCTTCCTCTGAGTGCAGTTTTAGATTCCGATGCTTAACGTCAGGTTTACTGTATCCCTTGGACCTTCGTATTGACGATGAAACACAGAAATTGCATCTGAATTTAATACAAATGGCAATATGCCGAATTAAGTACAAGAGGACTGAAACTCTAACTTTCTATGATGTGAACCTCTGCTGTGAGTCCAGTTTTAGTTTCTGATGCTTCACTTCAGGTTTACTGTATCCCTTGGACCTTCTTATTGACGATGAAACACAGAAATTGCATCCGAATTTAATACAAAAGGCACAATGCCGACTTAAGTACAAGAGGACTGAAACTCTAACTTTCTATGATTTGAACCTCTGCTGTGAGTCCGGCTTTAGTTTCCGATGCTTCACTTCAGGTTTACCGTATCCCTTGGACCTTCTTATTGACGATGAAACACAGAAATTGCATCAGAATTTAATACAAAAGGCACAATGCCGACTTAAGTACAAGAGGACTGAAACTCTAACTTTCTATGATTTAAACCTCTCCTGTGAGTCCAGTTTTAGATTCCGATGCTTCACATCAAGCTTACTGTATACCTTCGACCTTCTTATTGACAATGAAGCACAGAAATTGCCGCCGAATCTAATACAAAAGGCACAATGACGACTAAAGTACAAGAGGACTGATACTCTAACTTTCTGTGATTTGAACCTCTGCTGTGAGTCCAGTTTTAGTTTCAGATGCTTCCCTTTAGGTTTACTGTATCACTTGGACCTTCTTATTGACGATGAAACACAGAAATTGCATCCGAATTTAATAAAAAATGCACAATGCCGACTTAAGTACAAGAGGACTGATACTCTAACTTTCTATGATTTGAACCCTTCCTGTGAGTCCAGTTTAAGTTTCCGATGCTTCACTTCCGGTTTACTGTATCCCTTGAACCTTCTTATTGACGATGAAACACAGAAATTGCATCCGAATTTAAAACAAAAGGCACAATGCCGACTTAAGTACAAGAGGACTGATACTCTAACTTTCTATGATTTGAACCTCTGCTGTGAGTCCAGTTTTAGTTTCCGATGCTTCACTTCAGAATTACTGTATCCCTTGGACCTTCGTATTGACGATGAAACACAGAAATTGCATCCGAATTTAATACAAAAGGCACAATGCCGAATTACGTACAAGAGGACTGAAACTCCAACTTACTATGATTTGAGCCTCTGCTGTGAGTCCAGTTTTAGTTTTCCAATGCTTAACTTCAGGTTTACTGTATCCCTTGGACCTTCATATTGACGATGAAACACAGAAATTGCATCCGAATTAAATACAAAAGGCACACTGCCGACTTAAGTACAAGGCGACTGATACTCTAAATTTCTATGATTTGAACCTCTCCTGTGAGTCCAGTTTTAGATTCTGATGCTTCAGTTCAGGTTTACTGTATCCCTTGGACCTTCTTATTTACGATGAAACACAGAGATTGCATCCGAATTTAATAAAAAAGGCACAAAGCCGACTTAAGTACAAGAGGACTGATACTCTAACTTTCTATGATTTGAACCCCTCCTGTGAGTCCAGTTTTAGTTTCCGATGCTTCACTTCAGGTTTACTGTATCCCTTGGACCTTCTTATTGACGATGAAACACAGAAATTGCATCCGAATATAATAAAGAGGCACAATGCCGACTTAAGTACAAGAGGACCGATACTCTAACATTCTACGTTTTTGAACCCCTCCTGTGAGTCCAGTACTAGATTCCGATGCTTAACTTCAGGTTTACTGTATCCCTTGGACCTTCTTATTGACTATGAAACACAGAAATTGCATCCGAATTTAATAAAAAGGCACAATGCCGACTAAAGTACAAGGCGACAGATACTCTAACTTTCTATGATTTGAACCTCTCCTGTGAGTCCAGTTTTAGATTCTGATGCTTCACTTCAGGTTTACTGTATCCCTTGGACACTCTTATTGACGATGAAACACAGAAATTACATCCGAATTTAATAAAAAAGGCACAATGCCAACTTAAGTACAAGAGGAATGATACTCTAACTTTCTATGATTTGAACCCCTCCTGTGAGTCCCGTTTTGGATTACGATGCTTAACGTCAGGTTTACTGTATATCTTGGACCTTCTTATTGCCGATGAAACACAGAAATTGCATCCGAATTTAATACAAAAGGCACAATGCCAACTTAAGTACAAGAAGACTGATACTCTAACTTTCTATGATTTGAACCTGTGCTGTGAGTAAAGTTTTAGTTTCCGATGCTTCACTTCAGGTTTACTGTATCCCTTGGACCTTCTTATTGACGATGAAACACAGAAATTGCATCCGAATTTAATGAAGAGGCACAATGCCGACTTAAGTACAAGAGGACCGATACTCTAACATTCTACGTTTTTGAACCCCTCCTGTGAGTCCAGTACTAGATTCCGATGCTTAACTTCAGGTTTACTGTATCCCTTGGACCTTCTTATTGACTATGAAACACAGAAATTGCATCCGAATTTAATAAAAAGGCACAATGCCGACTAAAGTACAAGGCGACAGATACTCTAACTTTCTATGATTTGAACCTCTCCTGTGAGTCCAGTTTTAGATTCTGATGCTTCACTTCAGGTTTACTGTATCCCTTGGACACTCTTATTGACGATGAAACACAGAAATTACATCCGAATTTAATAAAAAAGGCACAATGCCAACTTAAGTACAAGAGGAATGATACTCCAACTTTCTATGATTTGAACCCCTCCTGTGAGTCCCGTTTTGGATTACGATGCTTAACGTCAGGTTTACTGTATATCTTGGACCTTCTTATTGCCGATGAAACACAGAAATTGCATCCGAATTTAATACAAAAGGCACAATGCCAACTTAAGTACAAGAAGACTGATACTCTAACTTTCTATGATTTGAACCTGTGCTGTGAGTAAAGTTTTAGTTTCCGATGCTTCACTTCAGGTTTACTGTATCCCTTGGACACTCTTATTGCCGATCAAACACAGATATTGCATCCGAATTTAATACAAAAGGCACAATGGCAACTTAAGTACAAGAAGACTGATACTCTAACTTTCTATGATTTGAACCTGTCCTGTGAGTAAAGTTTTAGTTTCCGATGCTTCACTTCAGGTTTACTGTATCCCTTGGACCTTCTTATTGACTATGAAACACAGAAATTGCATCCGAATTTAATACAAAAGGCACAATGCCGACTTAAGTACAAGAGGACTGATACTCTAACTTTCTATGATTTGAACCCCTCCTGAGAGTCCAGTTTTAGATTCCGATGCTTAACTTCTGATTTACTGTATCCCTTGGACCTTCTTATTGACGATGAAACACAGAAATTGCATCCGAATTTAATACGAAAGTCACAATGCCGACTTAAGTACAAGAGGACTGATCCTACAACATTCTATGATTTGAACCCCTCCTGTGAGTCCTGTTTTAGATTCCGATGCTTCACTTCGGGTTTACTGTATCCCTTGGACCCTCTTATTGACGATGAAACACAGAAATTGCATCCGAATTTAATACAAAAGTCACAATGCCGACTTAAGTACAAGAGGACTGAAACTCTAACTTTCTATGATTTGAACCCCTCCTGCGAGTCCAGTTTTAGATTCCGATGCTTAACTTCAGGTTTACTGTATCCCATGAACCTTCTTATTGACGATGAAAGACAGATATTGCATCCGAATTTAATACGAAAGGCACAATGCCGACTTAAGTACAATAGTACTGATACTCTAACTTTCTGTGATTTGAACCTGTGTTGTGAGTCCAGTTTTAGTTTCCGATGCTTCACTTCAGGTTTACTGTATCCCTTGGACCTTTTTATTGACGATGAAACACAGAAATTGCATCCGAATTTAATACAAAAGGCACAATGCCGACTTAAGTACAACAGGACTGAATCTCTAACTTTCTATGATTTGAACCCTTCCTGTGAGTGCAGTTTTAGATTCCGATGCTTAACGTCAGGTTTACTGTATCCCTTGGACCTTCTTATTGACGATGAAACACAGAAATTGCATCCGAATTTAATACAAAAGGCACAATGCCGACTTAAGTACAAGAAGACTGATACTCTTACTTTCTATGATTTGATCCCTTCCTGTGAGTCCAGTTTTAGTTTCCGATGCTTCACTTCAGGTTTACTGTCTCCCTTGGACCTTCTTATTGACGATGAAACACAGAAATTGCATCCGAATTTAATAAAAAGGGCACAATGCTGTCTTAAGTACAAGGGGACTGATACTCTAACTTTCTATGATTTTAACCCTTCCTGTGAGTCCAGTTTAAGTTTCCGATGCTTCACTTCAGGTTTACTGTATCCCTTGGACCTTCTTATTGACGATGAAACACAGAAATTGCATCCGAATTTAATAAAAAAGGCACAATGCCGACTTAGGTACAAGAGGACTGATACTCTAACTTTCTATGATTTGAACCCCTCCTGAGAGTCCAGTTTTAGATTCCGATGCTTAACTTCTGATTTACTGTATCCCTTGGACCCTCTTATTGACGATGAAACACAGAAATTACATCCGAATTTAATACGAAAGGCACAATGCCGAATTAAGTACAAGAGGACTGAAACTCTAAATTTCTATTATTTGAACCTCTCCTGTGAGTCCAGTTTTAGATTCTGATGCTTCAGTTCAGGTTTTCTGTATCCCTTGGACCTTCCTATTGACGATGAAACACAGAAAATGCATCCGAATTTAATAAAAAAGGGACAATTCCGACCTAAGTACAAGAGGACTGATACTCTAAGTTTCTATGATTTGAACCCCTCCTGTGAGTCCAGTTTTAGATTCCGATGTTTAACTTCAGGTTTACTGTAACCCTTGGACCTTCTTATTGACGATGAAGCACAGAGATTGCATCCGAATTTAATAAAAAAGGCACAATGCCGACTTAAGTACAAGAGGACAGATACTCTAACTTTCTGTGATTTGAACCCCTCCTGTGAGTCCAGTTTTAGTTTCCGATGCTTCACTTCAGGTTTACTGTATCCCTTGGACCTTCTTATTGACGATGTAACACAGAAATTGCATCCGAATTTAATAAAGAGGCACAATGCCGACTTAAGTACAAGAGGACCGATACTCTAACTTTCTATGTTTTTGAACCCCTCCTGAGAGTCCAGTACTAGATTCCCATGCTTAACTTCAGGTTAACTGTATCCCTTGGACCTTCTTATTGACTATGAAACACAGAAATTGCATCCGAATTTAATAAAAAGGCACAATGCCGACTTAAGTACAAGGCGACAGATACTCTAACTTTCTATGATTTGAACCTCTCCTGTGAGTCCAGTTTTAGATTCTGATGCTTCACTTCAGGTTTACTGTATCCCTTGGACACTCTTATTGACGATGAATCACAGAAATTGAATCCGAATTTAATAAAAAAGGCACAATGCCAACTTAAGTACAAGAGGACTGATACTCTAACTTTCTATGATTGGAACCCCTCCTGTGAGTCCAGTATTAGTTTCCGAAGCTTCACTTCAGGTTTTATGTATCCCTTGGACATTCTTATTGACGATGAAACACAGAAATTGCATGCGAATTTAATACAAAAGGCACAATGCCGACTTAAGTACAAGAGGACTGAAACTCTAACTTTCTACGATTTGAACCTCTGCTGTGAGTCCTGCTTTAGTTTCCGATGCTTCACTTCAGGTTTACTGTATCCCTTGGACCTTCTCATTGACGATGAAACACAGAAATTGCATCCGAATTTAATACAAAAGGCACAATGCCGACATAAGTACAAGAGGACTGAAACTCTAATTTTCTATGATTTGAACCTCTGCTGTGAGTCCAGTTTAAGTTTCCGATGCTTCACTTCAGGTTTACTGTATCAATTGGACCTTCTTATTGACGATGAAACACAGAAATTGCATCCAAATTTAATACAAAAGGCACAATGCCGACTTAAGTACAAGGGGACTGATACTCTAACTTTCTGTGATTTGAAACTCTGCTGTGAGTCCAGTTTTAGTTTCAGATGCTTCACTTCTGGTTTACTGTATCACTTTGACCATCTTATTGACGATGAAACACAGAAATTGCATCCGAATTTAATAAAAAAGGCACAATGCCGACGTAAGTACAAGAGGACTGATTCTCTAACTTTCTATGATTTGAACCCTTCCTGTGAGTGCAGTTTTAGATTCCGATGCTTAACGTCAGGTTTACTGTATCCCTTGGACCTTCTTATTGACGATGAAACACAGAAATTGCATCCGAATTTAATACAAAAGGCACAATGCCGACTTAAGTACAAGAGGACTGATACTCTAACTTTCTATGATTTGAACCCTTCCTGTGAGTGCAGTTTTAGATTCCGATGCTTAACGTCAGGTTTACTGTATCCCTTGGACATTCTTATTGACGATGAAACACAGAAATTGCATCCGAATTTAATACAAAAGGCACAATGCCGACTTAGGTACAAGAGGACTGATACTCTAACTTTCTATGATTTGAACCCCTCCTGAGAGTCTAGTTTTAGATTCCGATGCTTAACTTCTGATTTACTGTATCCCTTGGACCTTCTTATTGACGATGAAACACAGAAATTGCATCCGAATTTAATACGAAAGGCACAATGCCGACTTAAGTACAAGAGGACTGATCCTCTAACATTCTATGATTTGAACCTCTCCTGTGAGTCAAGGTTTAGATTCCGATGCTTCACTTCGGGTTTACTGTATACCTTGGACCCTCTTATTGACGATGAAACACAGAAATTGCATCCGAATTTAATACAAAAGGCATAATGCCGAATTAAGTACAAGAGGACTGAAACTCTAACTTTCTATGATTTGAAAATCTGCTGTGAGTCCAGTTTTAGTTTCCGATGCTTCACTTCAGGTTTACTGTATCCATTGGACCTTCTTATTGACGATGAAACACAGAAATTGCATCCGAATTTAATACAAAAGGCACAATGCCGACTTACGTACAAGAGGACTGAAACTCTAACTTTCTATGATTTGAGCCTCTGCTGTGAGTCCAGTTTTAGTTTTCCAATGCTTAACTTCAGGTTTACTGTATCCCTTGGACCTTCTTATTGACGATGAAACACAGAAATTGCATCCGAATTTCATAGAAAACGGCACAATGCCGACATAAGTACAAGAGGACTGAAACTCTAAATTTCTATGATTTGAACTTCTGCTGTGAGTCCAGTTTAAGTTTCCGATGCTTCACTTCAGGTTTACTGTATCCTGGGACCTTCTTATTGACAAGGAAACACAGAAATTGCATCCGAATTTAATAAAAAAGGCACAATGGCGACTTAAGTACAAGAGGACTGATACTCTAACTTTCTATGATTTGAACCCCTCCTGTGAGTCCAGTTTTAGATTCCGATGCTTAACTTCAGGTTTACGGTATCCCTTGGACCTTCTTATTGACGATGAAACACTGAAATTGCGTCCGAATTTAATACAAAACGCACAATGCCGACTTAAGTACAAGAGGAATGATACTCTAACTTTCTATGATTTGAACCTCTCCTGTGGGACCAGTTTTAGATTCCGATTCTTCACGTCAGGTTTACTGTATCCCTTGGACCCTCTTATTGACGATGAAACACAGAAATTGCATCCGAATTTAATACAAAAGGCAAAATGTCGACTTAAGTACAAGAGGACTGAAACTCTAACTTTCTATGATTTGAACCTCTGCTGTGAGTCCAGTTTTAGTTTCCGATGCTTCACTTCAGGTTTACGGTATCCCTTGGACCAACGTATTGACGATGAAACACAGAAATTGCATCCGAATTTAATACAAAAGGCACAATGCCGACTTAAGTACAAGAGGACTGACACTCTAACTTTCTAAAATTTGAACCTCTGCTGTGAGTCCAGTTTTAGTTTCCCATGCTTCACTTCTGGTTTACTGTATCCCTTGGACCTTCTTATTGACTTTGAAACACAGAAATTGCATCCGAATTTAATAAAAAAGGCACAATGCCGACTTAAGTACAAGAGGACTGATACTCTATTTTTCTATGATTTGAACCCCTCCTGTGAGTCCCGTTTTAGATTCCGATGCTTAACTTCAGGTTTACTGTATCAATTGGACCTTCTCATTGACGATGAAACACAGAAATTGCATCCGAATTTAATACAAAAGGCACAATGCCGACTTAAGTACAAGGCGACTGATACTCTAAATTTCTATGATTTGAACCTCTCCTGTGAGTCCAGTTTGAGATTCTGATGCTTCAGTTCAGGTTTACTGTATCCCTTGGACCTTCTTTTTGACGATGAAACACAGAAATTGCATCCGAATTTAATTAAAATGGCACAATGCCGACTTAAGTACAAGAGGACTGACACTCTAACTTTCTTTGATTTGAACCCCTCCTGTGAGTCCAGTTTTAGATTCCGATGTTTAACTTCAGGTTTACTGTATCCCTTGGACCTTCTTATTGACGATGAAACACAGAGATTGCATCCGAATTTAATACAAAAGGCACAATGCCGACTTAAGTACAAGAGGACAGATACTCTAACATTCTACGATTTGAACCCCTCCTGTGAGTCCAGTTTTAGTTTCCGATGCTTCACTTCAGGTTTACTGTATCCCTTGGACCATCTTATTGACGATGAAACACAGAAATTGCATCCAAATTTAATAAAGAGGCACAATGCCGACTTAAGTACAAGAGGACTGATACTCTAACTTTCTATGTTTTTGAATCCCTCCTGTGAGTCCAGTACTAGATTCCGATGCTTAACTTCAGGTTTACTGTATCCCTTGGACCTTCTTAGTGACGATGAAACACAGAAATTACATCCAAATGTAATACAAAAGGCACAATGCCGACTTAAGTACAAGGCGACAGATACTCTAACATTCTATGATTTGAACCTCGCCTGTGAGTCCAGTTTTAGATTCTGATGCTTCACTTCAGGTTTACTGTATCCCTTGGACCCTCTTATTGACGATGAAACACAGAAATTGCATCCGAATTTAATAAAAAAAGGCACAATGCCGACTTAAGTACAAGAGGACTGATTCTCTAACTTTCTATGATATGAACCCCTCCTGTGAGTCCAGTTTTAGTTTCCGATGCTTAACTTCAGGTTTACTGTATCCCTTGGACCTTCTTATTGACGATGAAACACAGAAATTGCATCCGAATTTAATAAAAAAGGCACAATGCCAGCTTAAGTACAAGAGGACTGATACTCTAACTTTCTATGATTTGAACCCCTCCTGTGAGTCCCGTTTTGGATTCCGATGCTTAACTTCAGGTTTACTGTATCCCTTGGACCTTCTTATTGACGATGAAACACAGAAATTGCATCCGAATTTAATACAAAAGGCACAATGCCAACTTAAGTACAAGAGGACTCATACTCTAACTTTCTATGATTTGAACCCCTCCTGTGAGTCCAGTTTTAGATTCCGATGCTTAACTTCCGGTTTACTGTATACCTTGGACCTTCTTATTGACGATGAGACACAGAAATTGCATGCGAATTTAATACAAAAGGCACAATGCCGACTTAAGTACAAGAGGACTGAAACTCTAACTTTCTATGATTTGAACCTCTGCTGTGAGTCCAGTTTTAGTTTCCAATGCTTAACTTCTGGTTTACTGTATCCCTTGGACCTTGTTATTGACGATGAAACACAGAAATTGAATCCGAATTTAATAAAAAGGCACAATGCTGACTTAAGTACAAGTGGACTGATACTCTAACTTTCTATGATTTGAACCCCTCCTGTGAGTCCAGTTTTAGTTTCCGATGCTTCACTTCAGGTTTACTGTATCCCTTGGAACTTCTTATTGACGATGAAACACAGAAATTGCATCCGAATTTAATGCAAAATGCACAATGCCGACTTAAGTACAAGAGGACAGATACTCTAACTTTCTATGATTTGAACCCCTCCTGTAAGTCCAGTTTTAGATTCCGATGCTTAACTTCTGGTTTACTGTATCCCTTGGACATTCTTATTGACGATGAAACACAGAAATTGCATGCGAATTTAATACAAAAGGCACAATGCCGACTTAGGTACAAGAGGACTGAAACTCTAACTTTCTATGATTTGAACCTCTGCTGTGAGTCCAGTTTTAGTTTCCGATGCTTCACTTCAAGTTTACTGTATCCCTTGGACCTTCTTATTGACGATGAAATACAGAAATTGCATCCGAATTAAATAAAAAAGGCACAATGCCGACTTAATTACAAAAGGACTGATACTCTAACTTTCTATGATTTGAACCCCTCCTGTGAGTCCAGTTTTAGATTCCGTAGCTTAACTTCAGGTTTACTGTATCCCTTGGACCTTCTTATTGACGATGAAACACAGAAATTGCATCCGAATTTAATACAAAAGGCACAATGCCGACTTAAGTACAAGAGGACTGATACTCTATTTTTCTATGATTTGAACCCCTCCTGTGAGTCCAGTTTTAGTTTCAGATGCTTCACTTCAGGTTTACTGTATCCCTTGGACCTTCGTATTGACGTTGAAACACAGAAATTGCATCCGAATTCAATAAAAAATGCACAATGCCGACTTAAGTACAAGAGGACTGATACTCTAACTTTCTATGATTCGAACCCCTCCTGTGAGTCCGGTATTAGTTTCTGATGCTTAAATTCAGGTTTATTGTATCCCTTGGACCTTCTTATTGACGATGAAACACAGAAATTGCATCCGAAGTCAATACAAAAGGCACAATGCCGACTTAAGTACAAGGCGACTGATACTCTAACTTTCTATGATTTGAACCTCTGCTGTGAGTCCAGTTTTAGTTTCCGATGCTTCACTTCAGGTTTACTGTATCCCTTGGACCTTTTTATTGACGATGAAACACAGAAATTGCATCCGAATTTAATAAAAAAGGCACAATGCCGACTTAAGTACAAGAGGACTGATACTCTAACTTTCTATGATTTAAACCCCGCCTGTGAGTCCAGTTTTAGTTTCCGATGCTTCACTTCAGGTTTTCTGTATCCCTTGGACCTTCTTATTGACGATGAAACACTGAAATTTCATCCGAATTTAATACAAAAGGCACAATGCCGACTTAAGTACAAGAGGACTGATACTCTAACTTTCTATGATTTGAACCTCTGCTGTGAGTCCAGTTTTAGTTTCCGATGCTTCACTTCAGGTTTACTGTATCCCTTAGACCATCTTATTGACGATGAAACACAGAAATTGCATCCGAATTTAATACAAAAGGCACAATGCCGACTTAAGTACAAAAGGACTGATACTCTAACTTTCCATGATTTGAACCCCTCCTGTGAGTCCAGTTTTGGTTTCCGATGCTTCACTTCAGGTTTACTGTATCCCTTGGACCTTCTTATTGACAATGAAACACAGAAATTGCATCCGAATTTAGTACAAATGGCATAATGCCGACTTAACTACAAGAGGACTGAATCTCTAACTTTCTATGATTTGAACCTCTGCTGTGAGTCCAGTTTTAGTTTCCGATGCTTCACTTCAGGTTTACCGTATCCCTTGGACCTTCTTATTGACGATGAAACACAGAAAGTGCATCCCAATTTAATACAAAAGGCACAATGCCGACCTAAGTACAAGAGGACGGAAACTCTAACTTTATATGATTTGAACCTCTGCTGTGAGTCCAGTTTTAGTTTCCGATGCTTCACTTCAGCTTTACTGTATCCCTTGGACCTTCTTATTGACGATGAAACACAGAAATTCCATCCGAATTTAATACAAAAGGCACAATGACGACTTAAGTACAAGAGGAGTGAAACATTAACTTTCTATGATTTGAACCTCTGCTGTGAGTCCAGTTTAAGTTTTTGATGTTCCACTTCAGGTTTACTGTATCCCTTGGACCTTCTTATTGACGATAAAACACAGAAATTGCATCCGAATTTAATACAAAAGGCACAATGCCGACTTAAGTACAGGAGGACTGATACTCTAACTTTCTATGATTTGAACCTCTGCTGTGAGTCCAGTTTTAGTTTCCGATGCTTCACTTCAGGTTTACTGTATCCCTTGGACCATCATATTGACGATGAAACACAGAAATTGCATCCGAATTTAATAAAAAAGGCACAATGGCGACTTAAGTACAAGAGGACTGATACTCTAACTTTCTATGATTTGAACCCCTCCTGTGAGTCCAGTTTTAGATTCCGATGCTTAACTTCAGGTTTACGGTATCCCTTGGACCTTCTTATTGACGATGAAACACTGAAATTGCGTCCGAATTTAATACAAAACGCACAATGCCGACTTAAGTACAAGAGGAATGATACTCTAACTTTCTATGATTTGAACCTCTCCTGTGGGACCAGTTTTAGATTCCGATTCTTCACGTCAGGTTTACTGTATCCCTTGGACCCTCTTATTGACGATGAAACACAGAAATTGCATCCGAATTTAATACAAAAGGCAAAATGTCGACTTAAGTACAAGAGGACTGAAACTCTAACTTTCTATGATTTGAACCTCTGCTGTGAGTCCAGTTTTAGTTTCCGATGCTTCACTTCAGGTTTACGGTATCCCTTGGACCAACTTATTGACGATGAAACACAGAAATTGCATCCGAATTTAATACAAAAGGCACAATGCCGACTTAAGTACAAGAGGACTGACACTCTAACTTTCTAAAATTTGAACCTCTGCTGTGAGTCCAGTTTTAGTTTCCCATGCTTCACTTCTGGTTTACTGTATCCCTTGGACCTTCTTATTGACTTTGAAACACAGAAATTGCATCCGAATTTAAAAAAAAGGCACAATGCCGACTTAAGTACAAGAGGACTGATACTCTATTTTTCTATGATTTGAACCCCTCCTGTGAGTCCCGTTTTAGATTCCGATGCTTAACTTCAGGTTTACTGTATCAATTGGACCTTCTCATTGACGATGAAACACAGAAATTGCATCCGAATTTAATACAAAAGGCACAATGCCGACTTAAGTACAAGGCGACTGATACTCTAAATTTCTATGATTTGAACCTCTCCTGTGAGTCCAGTTTGAGATTCTGATGCTTCAGTTCAGGTTTACTGTATCCCTTGGACCTTCTTTTTGACGATGAAACACAGAAATTGCATCCGAATTTAATTAAAATGGCACAATGCCGACTTAAGTACAAGAGGACTGACACTCTAACTTTCTTTGATTTGAACCCCTCCTGTGAGTCCAGTTTTAGATTCCGATGTTTAACTTCAGGTTTACTGTATCCCTTGGACCTTCTTATTGACGATGAAACACAGAGATTGCATCCGAATTTAATACAAAAGGCACAATGCCGACTTAAGTACAAGAGGACAGATACTCTAACATTCTACGATTTGAACCCCTCCTGTGAGTCCAGTTTTAGTTTCCGATGCTTCACTTCAGGTTTACTGTATCCCTTGGACCATCTTATTGACGATGAAACACAGAAATTGCATCCAAATTTAATAAAGAGGCACAATGCCGACTTAAGTACAAGAGGACTGATACTCTAACTTTCTATGTTTTTGAATCCCTCCTGTGAGTCCAGTACTAGATTCCGATGCTTAACTTCAGGTTTACTGTATCCCTTGGACCTTCTTAGTGACGATGAAACACAGAAATTGCATCCAAATGTAATACAAAAGGCACAATGCCGACTTAAGTACAAGGCGACAGATACTCTAACATTCTATGATTTGAACCTCGCCTGTGTGTCCAGTTTTAGATTCTGATGCTTCACTTCAGGTTTACTGTATCCCTTGGACCCTCTTATTGACGATGAAACACAGAAATTGCATCCGAATTTAATAAAAAAAGGCACAATGCCTACTTAAGTACAAGAGGACTGATTCTCTAACTTTCTATGATATGAACCCCTCCTGTGAGTCCAGTTTTAGTTTCCGATGCTTAACTTCAGGTTTACTGTATCCCTTGGACCTTCTTATTGACGATGAAACACAGAAATTGCATCCGAATTTAATAAAAAAGGCACAATGCCAGCTTAAGTACAAGAGGACTGATACTCTAACTTTCTATGATTTGAACCCCTCCTGTGAGTCCCGTTTTGGATTCCGATGCTTAACTTCAGGTTTACTGTATCCCTTGGACCTTCTTATTGACGATGAAACACAGAAATTGCAACCGAATTTAATACAAAAGGCACAATGCCAACTTAAGTACAAGAGGACTCATACTCTAACTTTCTATGATTTGAACCCCTCCTGTGAGTCCAGTTTTAGATTCCGATGCTTAACTTCCGGTTTACTGTATACCTTGGACCTTCTTATTGACGATGAGACACAGAAATTGCATGCGAATTTAATACAAAAGGCACAATGCCGACTTAAGTACAAGAGGACTGAAACTCTAACTTTCTATGATTTGAACCCCTGCTGTGAGTCCAGTTTTAGTTTCCAATGCTTAACTTCTGGTTTACTGTATCCTTTGGACCTTGTTATTGTCGATGAAACACAGAAATTGCATCCGAATTTAATAAAAAGGCACAATGCTGACTTAAGTACAAGTGGACTGATACTCTAACTTTCTATGATTTGAACCCCTCCTGTGAGTCCAGTTTTAGTTTCCGATGCTTCACTTCAGGTTTACTGTATCCCTTGGAACTTCTTATTGACGATGAAACACAGAAATTGCATCCGAATTTAATGCAAAATGCACAATGCCGACTTAAGTACAAGAGGACTGATACTCTAACTTTCTATGATTTGAACCCCTCCTGTAAGTCCAGTTTTAGATTCCGATGCTTAACTTCTGGTTTACTGTATCCCTTGGACATTCTTATTGACGATGAAACACAGAAATTGCATGCGAATTTAATACAAAAGTCACAATGCCGACTTAAGTACAAGAGGACTGAAACTCTAACTTTCTATGATTTGAACCTCTGCTGTGAGTCCAGTTTTAGTTTCCGATGCTTCACTTCAAGTTTACTGTATCCCTTGGACCTTCTTATTGACGATGAAATACAGAAATTGCATCCGAATTAAATAAAAAAGGCACAATGCCGACTTAATTACAAAAGGACTGATACTCTAACTTTCTATGATTTGAACCCCTCCTGTGAGTCCAGTTTTAGATTCCGTAGCTTAACTTCAGGTTTACTGTATCCCTTGGACCTTCTTATTGACGATGAAACACAGAAATTGCATCCGAATTTAATACAAAAGGCACAATGCCGACTTAGGTACAAGAGGACTGATACTCTATTTTTCTATGATTTGAACCCCTCCTGTGAGTCCAGTTTTAGTTTCAGATGCTTCACTTCAGGTTTACTGTATCCCTTGGACCTTCGTATTGACGTTGAAACACAGAAATTGCATCCGAATTCAATAAAAAATGCACAATGCCGACTTAAGTACAAGAGGACTGATACTCTAACTTTCTATGATTTGAACCCCTCCTGCGAGTCCGGTATTAGTTTCTGATGCTTAAATTCAGGTTTATTGTATCCCTTGGACCTTCTTATTGACGATGAAACACAGAAATTGCATCCGAAGTCAATACAAAAGGCACAATGCCGACTTAAGTACAAGGCGACTGATACTCTAACTTTCTATGATTTGAACCTCTGCTGTGAGTCCAGTTTTAGTTTCCGATGCTTCACTTCAGGTTTACTGTATCCCTTGGACCTTTTTATTGACGATGAAACACAGAAATTGCATCCGAATTTAATAAAAAAGGCACAATGCCGACTTAAGTACAAGAGGACTGATACTCTAACTTTCTATGATTTAAACCCCGCCTGTGAGTCCAGTTTTAGTTTCCGATGCTTCACTTCAGGTTTACTGTATCCCTTGGACCTTCTTATTGACGATGAAACACTGAAATTTCATCCGAATTTAATACAAAAGGCACAATGCCGACTTAAGTACAAGAGGACTGATACTCTAACTTTCTATGATTTGAACCTCTGCTGTGAGTCCAGTTTTAGTTTCCGATGCTTCACTTCAGGTTTACTGTATCCCTTAGACCATCTTATTGACGATGAAACACAGAAATTGCATCCGAATTTAATACAAAAGGCACAATGCCGACTTAAGTACAAAAGGACTGATACTCTAACTTTCCATGATTTGAACCCCTCCTGTGAGTCCAGTTTTGGTTTCCGATGCTTCACTTCAGGTTTACTGTATCCCTTGGACCTTCTTATTGACGATGAAACACAGAAATTGCATCCGAATTTAATACAAATGGCATAATGCCGACTTAACTACAAGAGGACTGAATCTCTAACTTTCTATGATTTGAACCTCTGCTGTGAGTCCAGTTTTAGTTTCCGATGCTTCACTTCAGGTTTACCGTATCCCTTGGACCTTCTTATTGACGATGAAACACAGAAAGTGCATCCCAATTTAATACAAAAGGCACAATGCCGACCTAAGTACAAGAGGAGTGAAACATTAACTTTCTATGATTTGAACCTCTGCTGTGAGTCCAGTTTAAGTTTTTGATGTTCCACTTCAGGTTTACTGTATCCCTTGGACCTTCTTATTGACGATAAAACACAGAAATTGCATCCGAAGTCAATACTAAAGGCACAATGCCGACATCAGTACAAGGCGACTGATACTCTAACTTTCTATGATTTGAACCTCTGCTGTGAGTCGAGTTTTAGTTAAAGATGCTTCACTTCAGGTTTACTGTATCCCTTGGACCTTCTTATTGACGATGAAACACAGAAATTGCACCCGAATTTAATAAAAAAGGCACAATGCCGACTTAAGTACATGAGAACTGAAACTCTAACTTTCTATGATTTGAACCCCTCCTGTGATTCCAGTTTTAGTTTCCGATGCTTCACTTCAGGTTTACTGTATCTCTTGGACATTCTTATTGACGATGAAACACAGAAATTGCAATAGAATTTAATAAAAAAGGCACAATGCCGACTTAAGTACAAGAGGACTGATACTCAACCTTTCTATGATTTGAACCTCTCCTGTGAGTCCAGTTTTAGATTCCGATGCTTAACTTCGGTTTACTGTATCCCTTGGACCTTCTTATTGACGATGAAACACAGAAATTGCATCCAAATTTAATACAAAAGGCACAATGCCGACTTAAGTACAAGAGGACTGATACTCTAACTTCCTATGATTTGAACCTCTCCTGTGAGTCCAGTTCTAGATTCCGATGCTTCACTTTGGGTTTACTGTATCCCTTGGACCCTCTTATTGACGATGAAACACAGAAAATGCATCTGAAATTAATACAAAAGGCACAATGCCGACTTAAGTACAAGAGGACTGAATCTCTAACTTTCTATGATTTGAACCTCTGCTGTGAGTCCAGTTTTAGTTTCCGATGCTTCACCTCAGGTTTACTGTATCCCTTGGACCTTCTTATTGACAATGAAACACAGAAATTGCATCCGAATTTAATACAAAAGGCACAATGCCGACTTAAGTACAAGAGGAGTGAAACTCTATTTTTCTATGACTTGAACCTCTGCTGTGAGTCCAGTTTTAGTTTCCGATGCTTCACTTCACATTTACTGTATCCCTGGGACCTTCTTATTGACGATGAAACACAGAAATTGCATCCGAATTTAATAAAAAAGGCACAATGCCGACTTAAGTACAAGAGGACTGATACTCTAACATTCTATGATTTGAACCCCTCCTGTTGAGTCCAGTTTTAGATTCCGATGCTTAACTTCAGGTTTACTGTATCCCTTGGACCTTCTTATTGACGATGAAACGTAGAAATTGCTTCCGAATTTAATACAAAAGGCACAATGCCGACTTAAGTACAAGAGGACTGATACTCTAACTTTCTATGATTTGAATCTCTCCTGTGAGTCCAGTTTTAGATATCGATGCTTCACTACAGGTTTACTATATCCCTTGGACCCTCTTATTGACGATGAAACACAAAAATTGCATCCGAATTTAATACAAAAGGCACAATGCCGACTTAAGTTCAAGAGGACTGAAACTCTAACTTTCTATGATTTGAACCTCTGCTGTGATTCCAGTTTTAGTTTCCGATGCTTCACTTCACGTTTACTGTATCCCTTGGACCTTCTTATTGACGATGAAACACAGAAATTGCATCCGAATTTAATACAAAAGGCACAATGCCGACTTAAGAACAAGAGGACTGAAACTCTAACTTTCTATGATTTGAACCTCTGCTGTGAGTCCAGTTTTAGTTTCCGATGCTTCACTTCAGGTTTACTGTATCCCTTGGACCTTCTTATTGACGATGAAACACAGAAATTGCATCCGAATTTAATACAAAAGGCACAATGCCGACATAAGTGCAAGAGGACCGATACTCTAACTTTCTATGATTTGAACCTCTGCTGTGAGTCCAGTTTTTGTTTCCGATGCTTCACGTCAGGTTTACTGTATCCCTTGGAACTTCTTATTGACGATGAAACACTGAAATTCCATCCGAATTTAATACAAAAGGCACAATGCCGACTTAAGTACAAGAGGACTGTTACTCTAACTTTCTATGATTTGAACCTCTGCTGTGAGTCCAGTATTAGTTTCCGATGCTTAACTTCAGGTTTACTGTATCCCTTGGACCTTCTTATTGACGATGAAACACAGAAATTGCATCCGAATTTAATACAAAAGGCACAATGCCGACTTAAGTACAAGAGGACTGAAACTCTAATTTTCTATGTTTTGAACCTCTGCTGTGAGTCCAGTTTTAGTTTCCGATGCTTCACTTCAAGTTTACTGTATCCCTTGGACCTTCTTATTGACGATGAAATACAGAAATTGCATCCGAATTAAATAAAAAAGGCACAATGCCGACTTAATTACAAAAGGACTGATACTCTAACTTTCTATGATTTGAACCCCTCCTGTGAGTCCAGTTTTAGATTCCGTAGCTTAACTTCAGGTTTACTGTATCCCTTGGACCTTCTTATTGACGATGAAACACAGAAATTGCATCCGAATTTAATACAAAAGGCACAATGCCGACTTAAGTACAAGAGGACTGATACTCTATTTTTCTATGATTTGAACCCCTCCTGTGAGTCCAGTTTTAGTTTCAGATGCTTCACTTCAGGTTTACTGTATCCCTTGGACCTTCGTATTGACGTTGAAACACAGAAATTGCATCCGAATTCAATAAAAAATGCACAATGCCGACTTAAGTACAAGAGGACTGATACTCTAACTTTCTATGATTTGAACCCCTCCTGTGAGTCCGGTATTAGTTTCTGATGCTTAAATTCAGGTTTATTGTATCCCTTGGACCTTCTTATTGACGATGAAACACAGAAATTGCATCCGAAGTCAATACAAAAGGCACAATGCCGACTTAAGTACAAGGCGACTGATACTCTAACTTTCTATGATTTGAACCTCTGCTGTGAGTCCAGTTTTAGTTTCCGATGCTTCACTTCAGGTTTACTGTATCCCTTGGACCTTTTTATTGACGATGAAACACAGAAATTGCATCCGAATTTAATAAAAAAGGCACAATGCCGACTTAAGTACAAGAGGACTGATACTCTAACTTTCTATGATTTAAACCCCGCCTGTGAGTCCAGTTTTAGTTTCCGATGCTTCACTTCAGGTTTACTGTATCCCTTGGACCTTCTTATTGACGATGAAACACTGAAATTTCATCCGAATTTAATACAAAAGGCACAATGCCGACTTAAGTACAAGAGGACTGATACTCTAACTTTCTATGATTTGAACCTCTGCTGTGAGTCCAGTTTTAGTTTCCGATGCTTCACTTCAGGTTTACTGTATCCCTTAGACCATCTTATTGACGATGAAACACAGAAATTGCATCCGAATTTAATACAAAAGGCACAATGCCGACTTAAGTACAAAAGGACTGATACTCTAACTTTCCATGATTTGAACCCCTCCTGTGAGTCCAGTTTTGGTTTCCGATGCTTCACTTCAGGTTTACTGTATCCCTTGGACCTTCTTATTGACGATGAAACACAGAAATTGCATCCGAATTTAATACAAATGGCATAATGCCGACTTAACTACAAGAGGACTGAATCTCTAACTTTCTATGATTTGAACCTCTGCTGTGAGTCCAGTTTTAGTTTCCGATGCTTCACTTCAGGTTTACCGTATCCCTTGGACCTTCTTATTGACGATGAAACACAGAAAGTGCATCCCAATTTAATACAAAAGGCACAATGCCGACCTAAGTACAAGAGGACGGAAACTCTAACTTTATATGATTTGAACCTCTGCTGTGAGTCCAGTTTTAGTTTCCGATGCTTCACTTCAGCTTTACTGTATCCCTTGGACCTTCTTATTGACGATGAAACACAGAAATTCCATCCGAATTTAATACAAAAGGCACAATGACGACTTAAGTACAAGAGGAGTGAAACATTAACTTTCTATGATTTGAACCTCTGCTGTGAGTCCAGTTTAAGTTTTTGATGTTCCACTTCAGGTTTACTGTATCCCTTGGACCTTCTTATTGACGATAAAACACAGAAATTGCATCCGAATTTAATACAAAAGGCACAATGCCGACTTAAGTACAGGAGGACTGATACTCTAACTTTCTATGATTTGAACCTCTGCTGTGAGTCCAGTTTTAGTTTCCGATGCTTCACTTCAGGTTTACTGTATCCCTTGGACCATCATATTGACGATGAAACACAGAAATTGCATCCGAATTTAATAAAAAAGGCACAATGCCGACTTAAGTACAAGAGAACTGATACTCTAACTTTCTATGATTTGAACCCCTTCTGTGAGTCCAGTTTTTGATTCCGATGCTTAACTTCAGGTTTCCTGTATCCCTTGGACCTTCTTATTGACGATGAAACACAGAAATTGCATCCGAAGTCAATACTAAAGGCACAAAGCCGACATCAGTACAAGGCGACTGATACTCTAACTTTCTATGATTTGAACTCTGCTGTGAGTCGAGTTTTAGTTTAAGATGCTTCACTTCAGGTTTACTGTATCCCTTGGACCTTCTTATTGACGATGAAACACAGAAATTGCACCCGAATTTAATAAAAAAGGCACAATGCCGACTTAAGTACATGAGAACTGAAACTCTAACTTTCTATGATTTGAACCCCTCCTGTGATTCCAGTTTTAGTTTCCGATGCTTCACTTCAGGTTTACTGTATCTCTTGGACATTCTTATTGACGATGAAACACAGAAATTGCAATAGAATTTAATAAAAAAGGCACAATGCCGACTTAAGTACAAGAGGACTGATACTCAACTTTTCTATGATTTGAACCTCTCCTGTGAGTCCAGTTTTAGATTCCGATGCTTAACTTCGGTTTACTGTATCCCTTGGACCTTCTTATTGACGATGAAACACAGAAATTGCATCCAAATTTAATACAAAAGGCACAATGCCGACTTAAGTACAAGAGGACTGATACTCTAACTTCCTATGATTTGAACCTCTCCTGTGAGTCCAGTTCTAGATTCCGATGCTTCACTTTGGGTTTACTGTATCCCTTGGACCCTCTTATTGACGATGAAACACAGAAAATGCATCTGAAATTAATACAAAAGGCACAATGCCGACTTAAGTACAAGAGGACTGAATCTCTAACTTTCTATGATTTGAACCTCTGCTGTGAGTCCAGTTTTAGTTTCCGATGCTTCACCTCAGGTTTACTGTATCCCTTGGACCTTCTTATTGACAATGAAACACAGAAATTGCATCCGAATTTAATACAAAAGGCACAATGCCGACTTAAGTACAAGAGGAGTGAAACTCTATTTTTCTATGACTTGAACCTCTGCTGTGAGTCCAGTTTTAGTTTCCGATGCTTCACTTCACATTTACTGTATCCCTGGGACCTTCTTATTGACGATGAAACACAGAAATTGCATCCGAATTTAATAAAAAAGGCACAATGCCGACTTAAGTACAAGAGGACTGATACTCTAACATTCTATGATTTGAACCCCTCCTGTTGAGTCCAGTTTTAGATTCCGATGCTTAACTTCAGGTTTACTGTATCCCTTGGACCTTCTTATTGACGATGAAACGTAGAAATTGCATCCGAATTTAATACAAAAGGCACAATGCCGACTTAAGTACAAGAGGACTGATACTCTAACTTTCTATGATTTGAATCTCTCCTGTGAGTCCAGTTTTAGATATCGATGCTTCACTACAGGTTTACTATATCCCTTGGACCCTCTTATTGACGATGAAACACAAAAATTGCATCCGAATTTAATACAAAAGGCACAATGCCGACTTAAGTTCAAGAGGACTGAAACTCTAACTTTCTATGATTTGAACCTCTGCTGTGATTCCAGTTTTAGTTTCCGATGCTTCACTTCACGTTTACTGTATCCCTTGGACCTTCTTATTGACGATGAAACACAGAAATTGCATCCGAATTTAATACAAAAGGCACAATGCCGACTTAAGAACAAGAGGACTGAAACTCTAACTTTCTATGATTTGAACCTCTGCTGTGAGTCCAGTTTTAGTTTCCGATGCTTCACGTCAGGTTTACTGTATCCCTTGGAACTTCTTATTGACGATGAAACACTGAAATTCCATCCGAATTTAATACAAAAGGCACAATGCCGACTTAAGTACAAGAGGACTGTTACTCTAACTTTCTATGATTTGAACCCCTCCTGTGAGTCTAGTTTTAGATTCCGATGCTTAACATCAGCTTTACTGTATCCCTTGGACCTTCTTATTGACGATGAAACACAGAAATTGCATCCGAATTTAATACAAAAGGCACAATGCCGACTTAAGTACAAGAGGACTGAATCTCTAACTTTCTATGATTTGAACCTCTGCTGTGAGTCCAGTTTTAGTTTCCGATGCTTCACCTCAGGTTTACTGTATCCCTTGGACCTTCTTATTGACGATGAAACACAGAAATTGCATCCGAATTTAATACAAAAGGCACAATGCCGACTTAAGTACAAGAGGAGTGAAACTCTATTTTTCTATGACTTGAACCTCTGCTGTGAGTCCAGTTTTAGTTTCCGATGCTTCACTTCACATTTACTGTATCCCTGGGACCTTCTTATTGACGATGAAACACAGAAATTGCATCCGAATTTAATAAAAAAGGCACAATGCCGACTTAAGTACAAGAGGACTGATACTCTAACATTCTATGATTTGAACCCCTCCTGTTGAGTCCAGTTTTAGATTCCGATGCTTAACTTCAGGTTTACTGTATCCCTTGGACCTTCTTATTGACGATGTAACATAGAAATTGTATCCGAATTTAATACAAAAGGCACAATGCCGACTTAAGTACAAGAGGACTGATACTCTAACTTTCTATGATTTGAATCTCTCCTGTGAGTCCAGTTTTAGATATCGATGCTTCACTACAGGTTTACTATATCCCTTGGACCCTCTTATTGACGATGAAACACAAAAATTGCATCCGAATTTAATACAAAAGGCACAATGCCGACTTAAGTTCAAGAGGACTGAAACTCTAACTTTCTATGATTTGAACCTCTGCTGTGATTCCAGTTTTAGTTTCCGATGCTTCACTTCACGTTTACTGTATCCCTTGGACCTTCTTATTGACGATGAAACACAGAAATTGCATCCGAATTTAATACAAAAGGCACAATGCCGACTTAAGAACAAGAGGACTGAAACTCTAACTTTCTATGATTTGAACCTCTGCTGTGAGTCCAGTTTTCGTTTCCGATGCTTCACTTCAGGTTTACTGTATCCCTTGGACCTTCTTATTGATGATGAAACACAGAAATTGCATCCGAATTTAATACAAAAGGCACAATGCCGACATAAGTACAAGAGGACTGATACTCTAACTTTCTATGATTTGAACCTCTGCTGTGAGTCCAGTTTTTGTTTCCGATGCTTCACGTCAGGTTTACTGTATCCCTTGGAACTTCTTATTGACGATGAAACACTGAAATTCCATCCGAATTTAATACAAAAGGCACAATGCCGACTTAAGTACAAGAGGACTGTTACTCTAACTTTCTATGATTTGAACCCCTCCTGTGAGTCTAGTTTTAGATTCCGATGCTTAACATCAGCTTTACTGTATCCCTTGGACCTTCTTATTGACGATGAAACACAGAAATTGCATCCGAATTTAATACAAAAGGCACAATGCCGACTTAAGTACAAGAGGACTGAAACTATAACTTTCTATGATTTGAACCTCTGCTGTGAGTCCAGTTTTAGTTTCCGATGCTTCACTTTAGGTTTACTGTATCCCTTGGACCTTCTTATTGACGATGAAACACAGAAATTGCTTCCGAATTTAATACAAAAGGCACAATGCCGACTTAAGTACAAGAGGACTGAAACTGTAACTTTCTATGATTTGAACCTCTGCTGTGAGTCCAGTTTAAGTTTCCGATGCTTCACTTCAGGTTTACTGTATTCCTTGGACCTTCTTATTGACGATGAAACACAGAAATTGCATCCCAATTTAATACAAAAGGCACAATGCCGACTTAAGTACAAGAGGACTGATACTCTAAATTTCTATGATTTGAACCCCTCCTGTGAGTCCAGTTTTAGATTCCGATGCTTAACTTCTGGTTTACTGTATCCCTTGGACCTTCCTATTGACGATGAAACACAGAAATTGCATCCGAATTTAATACAAAAGGCACAATGCCGACTTAAGTACAAGAGGACTGAAACTCTAACTTTCTATGATTTGAACCTCTGCTGTGAGTCCGGTTTTAGTTTCCGATGCTTCACTCTAGGTTTACTGTATCCCTTGGACCTTCTTATTGACGATGAAACACAGAAATTGCATCCGAATTTAATACAAAAGGCACAATGCCGACATAAGTACAAGAGGACTGATACTCTAACTTTCTATGATTTGAACCTCTGCTTTGAGTCCAGTTTTAGTTTCTGATGCTTCACGTCAGGTTTACTGTATGCCTTGGAAGTTCTTATTGACGATGAAACACTGAAATTGCATCCGAATTTAATACAAAAGGCACAATGCCGACTTAAGTACAAGAGGACTGAAACTATAACTTTCTATGATTTGAACCACTGCTGTGAGACCAGTTCTAGATTCCGATGCTTAACTTCAGGTTTACTGTATCCCCTGGACCTTCTTATTGACGATGAAATACAGAAATTGGATCCGAATTTAATACAAAAGGCACAATGCCGACTTAAGTACAAGAGGACTATTACTCTAACTTTCTATCATTTGAACCCCTCCTGTGAGTCCAGTTTTAGATTCCGATGCTTAACTTCAGGCTTACTGTATCCCTTGGAGCTTCTTATTGACGATGAAACACAGAAATTGCATCCGAAATTAATAAAAAAGGCACAATGCCGACTTAAGTACAAGAGGACTGGTACTTTAACTTTCTATGATTTGAACCCCTTCCTGTGAGTCCAGTTTTAGATTCCGATGCTTAACTTCAGGTTTACTGTATCCCTAGGACATCCTTATTGACGATGAAACACAAATATTGCATACGAATTTAATACAAAAGGCACAATGCCGACTTAAGTACAAGAGGACTGAAACTCTAACTTTCTATGATTTGAACCTCTGCTGTGAGTATAGTTTTAGTTTCCGATGCTTCACTTCAGGTTTACTGTATCCCTTGGACCTTCTTATTGACGATGAAACACAGAAATTGCTTCCGAATTTAATACAAAAGGCACAATGCCGACTTAAGTACAAGAGGACTGATACTCTAAATTTCTATGATTTGAACCCCTCCTGTGAGTCCAGTTTTAGATTCCGATGCTTAACTTCTGGTTTACTGTATCCCTTGGACCTTCCTATTGACGATGAAACACAGAAATTGCATCCGAATTTAATACAAACGGCACAATGCCGACTTAAGTACAAGAGGACTGAAACTCTATTTTTCTATGATTTGAACCTCTGCTGTGAGTCCAGTTTTAGTTTCCGATGCTTAACTTCAGGTTTACTGTGTCCCTTGGACCTTCTTGTTGACGATGAAACACAGAAATTGCATCCGAATTTAATAAAAACGACACAATGACGACTTAAGTACAAGAGGACTGATACTCTAACTTTCTATGATTTGAACCCCTCCTGTGAGTCCAGTATTAGTTTCCGATGCTTCACTTCAGGTTTACTGAATCCCTTGGACCTTCTTATTGACGATGAAACACAGAAATTGCTTCCGAATTTAATACAAATGGCACAATGCCGACTTACGTACAAGAGGACTGAAACTCTAACTTTCTATGATTTGAACCTCTGCTGTGAGTACAGTTTTAGTTTCCGATGCTTAACTTCAGGTTTACTGTATTCCTTGGACCTTGTTATTGACGATGAAACACAGAAATTGCATCCGAATTTAATACAAAAGGCATAATGCCGACTTAAGTACAAGAGGACTGAAACTCTAACTTTCTATGCTTTGAACCTCTGCTGTGAGTCCAGTTTTAGTTTCCGATGCTTCACTTCAGGTTTACTGTATCCCTTGGACCTTCTTATTGACGATGAAACACAGAAATTGCATCCGAATTTAATACAAAAGGCACAATGCCGACTTAAGTACAAGAGGACTGAAGCTCTAACTTTCTATGACTTGAACCTCTGCTGTGAGTCCAGTTTTAGTTTCCGATGCTTCACTTCACATTTACTGTATCCCTGGGACCTTCTTATTGACGATGAAACACAGAAATTGCATCCGAATTTAATATAAAAAGGCACAATGCCGACTTAAGTACAAGAGGACTATTACTCTAACTTTCTATCATTTGAACCCCTCCTGTGAGTCCAGTTTCAGATTCCGATGCTTAACTTCTGGTTTACTGTATCCTTTGGACCTTCTTATTGACGATGAAACACAGAAATTGCATCCAAATTAATTACAAAAGGCACAATGCCGACTAAAATACAAGAGGAATGAAACTCTAACTTTCAATGATTTGAACCTCTGCTGTGGTCCAGTTTTAGTTTCCGATGCTTCACTTCAGGTTTACTGTATCCCTTGGACCTTCTTATTGACGATGAAACACAGAAATTGCTTCCGAATTTAATACAAAAGGCACAATGCCGACTTAAGTACAAGAGGACTGATACTCTAACTTTCTATGATTTGAACCCCTCCTGTGAGTCCAGTTTTAGATTCCGATGCTTAACTTCAGGTTTACTGTGTCCCTTGGACCTTCTTGTTGACGATGAAACACAGAAATTGCATCCGAATTTAATAAAAACGACACAATGACGACTTAAGTACAAGAGGACTGATACTCTAACTTTCTATGATTTGAACCCCTCCTGTGAGTCCAGTATTAGTTTCCGATGCTTCACTTCAGGTTTACTGAATCCCTTGGACCTTCTTATTGACGATGAAACACAGAAATTGCATCCGAATTTAATACAAAAGGCACAATGCCGACTTAAGTACAAGAGGACTGAATCTCTAACTTTCTATGATTTGAACCTCTGCTGTGAGTCCAGTTTTAGTTTCCGATGCTTCACCTCAGGTTTACTGTATCCCTTGGACCTTCTTATTGACGATGAAACACAGAAATTGCATCCGAATTTAATACAAAAGGCACAATGCCGACTTAAGTACAAGAGGAGTGAAACTCTATTTTTCTATGACTTGAACCTCTGCTGTGAGTCCAGTTTTAGTTTCCGATGCTTCACTTCACATTTACTGTATCCCTGGGACCTTCTTATTGACGATGAAACACAGAAATTGCATCCGAATTTAATAAAAAAGGCACAATGCCGACTTAAGTACAAGAGGACTGATACTCTAACATTCTATGATTTGAACCCCTCCTGTTGAGTCCAGTTTTAGATTCCGATGCTTAACTTCAGGTTTACTGTATCCCTTGGACCTTCTTATTGACGATGTAACATAGAAATTGTATCCGAATTTAATACAAAAGGCACAATGCCGACTTAAGTACAAGAGGACTGATACTCTAACTTTCTATGATTTGAATCTCTCCTGTGAGTCCAGTTTTAGATATCGATGCTTCACTACAGGTTTACTATATCCCTTGGACCCTCTTATTGACGATGAAACACAAAAATTGCATCCGAATTTAATACAAAAGGCACAATGCCGACTTAAGTTCAAGAGGACTGAAACTCTAACTTTCTATGATTTGAACCTCTGCTGTGATTCCAGTTTTAGTTTCCGATGCTTCACTTCACGTTTACTGTATCCCTTGGACCTTCTTATTGACGATGAAACACAGAAATTGCATCCGAATTTAATACAAAAGGCACAATGCCGACTTAAGAACAAGAGGACTGAAACTCTAACTTTCTATGATTTGAACCTCTGCTGTGAGTCCAGTTTTCGTTTCCGATGCTTCACTTCAGGTTTACTGTATCCCTTGGACCTTCTTATTGATGATGAAACACAGAAATTGCATCCGAATTTAATACAAAAGGCACAATGCCGACATAAGTACAAGAGGACTGATACTCTAACTTTCTATGATTTGAACCTCTGCTGTGAGTCCAGTTTTTGTTTCCGATGCTTCACGTCAGGTTTACTGTATCCCTTGGAACTTCTTATTGACGATGAAACACTGAAATTCCATCCGAATTTAATACAAAAGGCACAATGCCGACTTAAGTACAAGAGGACTGTTACTCTAACTTTCTATGATTTGAACCCCTCCTGTGAGTCTAGTTTTAGATTCCGATGCTTAACATCAGCTTTACTGTATCCCTTGGACCTTCTTATTGACGATGAAACACAGAAATTGCATCCGAATTTAATACAAAAGGCACAATGCCGACTTAAGTACAAGAGGACTGAAACTATAACTTTCTATGATTTGAACCTCTGCTGTGAGTCCAGTTTTAGTTTCCGATGCTTCACTTTAGGTTTACTGTATCCCTTGGACCTTCTTATTGACGATGAAACACAGAAATTGCTTCCGAATTTAATACAAAAGGCACAATGCCGACTTAAGTACAAGAGGACTGAAACTGTAACTTTCTATGATTTGAACCTCTGCTGTGAGTCCAGTTTAAGTTTCCGATGCTTCACTTCAGGTTTACTGTATTCCTTGGACCTTCTTATTGACGATGAAACACAGAAATTGCATCCCAATTTAATACAAAAGGCACAATGCCGACTTAAGTACAAGAGGACTGATACTCTAAATTTCTATGATTTGAACCCCTCCTGTGAGTCCAGTTTTAGATTCCGATGCTTAACTTCTGGTTTACTGTATCCCTTGGACCTTCCTATTGACGATGAAACACAGAAATTGCATCCGAATTTAATACAAAAGGCACAATGCCGACTTAAGTACAAGAGGACTGAAACTCTAACTTTCTATGATTTGAACCTCTGCTGTGAGTCCGGTTTTAGTTTCCGATGCTTCACTCTAGGTTTACTGTATCCCTTGGACCTTCTTATTGACGATGAAACACAGAAATTGCATCCGAATTTAATACAAAAGGCACAATGCCGACATAAGTACAAGAGGACTGATACTCTAACTTTCTATGATTTGAACCTCTGCTTTGAGTCCAGTTTTAGTTTCTGATGCTTCACGTCAGGTTTACTGTATGCCTTGGAAGTTCTTATTGACGATGAAACACTGAAATTGCATCCGAATTTAATACAAAAGGCACAATGCCGACTTAAGTACAAGAGGACTGAAACTATAACTTTCTATGATTTGAACCACTGCTGTGAGACCAGTTCTAGATTCCGATGCTTAACTTCAGGTTTACTGTATCCCCTGGACCTTCTTATTGACGATGAAATACAGAAATTGGATCCGAATTTAATACAAAAGGCACAATGCCGACTTAAGTACAAGAGGACTATTACTCTAACTTTCTATCATTTGAACCCCTCCTGTGAGTCCAGTTTTAGATTCCGATGCTTAACTTCAGGCTTACTGTATCCCTTGGAGCTTCTTATTGACGATGAAACACAGAAATTGCATCCGAAATTAATAAAAAAGGCACAATGCCGACTTAAGTACAAGAGGACTGGTACTTTAACTTTCTATGATTTGAACCCCTTCCTGTGAGTCCAGTTTTAGATTCCGATGCTTAACTTCAGGTTTACTGTATCCCTAGGACATCCTTATTGACGATGAAACACAAATATTGCATACGAATTTAATACAAAAGGCACAATGCCGACTTAAGTACAAGAGGACTGAAACTCTAACTTTCTATGATTTGAACCTCTGCTGTGAGTATAGTTTTAGTTTCCGATGCTTCACTTCAGGTTTACTGTATCCCTTGGACCTTCTTATTGACGATGAAACACAGAAATTGCTTCCGAATTTAATACAAAAGGCACAATGCCGACTTAAGTACAAGAGGACTGATACTCTAAATTTCTATGATTTGAACCCCTCCTGTGAGTCCAGTTTTAGATTCCGATGCTTAACTTCTGGTTTACTGTATCCCTTGGACCTTCCTATTGACGATGAAACACAGAAATTGCATCCGAATTTAATACAAACGGCACAATGCCGACTTAAGTACAAGATGACTGAAACTCTATTTTTCTATGATTTGAACCTCTGCTGTGAGTCCAGTTTTAGTTTCCGATGCTTAACTTCAGGTTTACTGTGTCCCTTGGACCTTCTTGTTGACGATGAAACACAGAAATTGCATCCGAATTTAATAAAAACGACACAATGACGACTTAAGTACAAGAGGACTGATACTCTAACTTTCTATGATTTGAACCCCTCCTGTGAGTCCAGTATTAGTTTCCGATGCTTCACTTCAGGTTTACTGAATCCCTTGGACCTTCTTATTGACGATGAAACACAGAAATTGCTTCCGAATTTAATACAAATGGCACAATGCCGACTTACGTACAAGAGGACTGAAACTCTAACTTTCTATGATTTGAACCTCTGCTGTGAGTACAGTTTTAGTTTCCGATGCTTAACTTCAGGTTTACTGTATTCCTTGGACCTTGTTATTGACGATGAAACACAGAAATTGCATCCGAATTTAATACAAAAGGCATAATGCCGACTTAAGTACAAGAGGACTGAAACTCTAACTTTCTATGCTTTGAACCTCTGCTGTGAGTCCAGTTTTAGTTTCCGATGCTTCACTTCAGGTTTACTGTATCCCTTGGACCTTCTTATTGACGATGAAACACAGAAATTGCATCCGAATTTAATACAAAAGGCACAATGCCGACTTAAGTACAAGAGGACTGAAGCTCTAACTTTCTATGATTTGAACCTCTGCTGTGAGTCCAGTTTTAGTTTCCGATGCTTCACTTCACATTTACTGTATCCCTGGGACCTTCTTATTGACGATGAAACACAGAAATTGCATCCGAATTTAATATAAAAAGGCACAATGCCGACTTAAGTACAAGAGGACTATTACTCTAACTTTCTATCATTTGAACCCCTCCTGTGAGTCCAGTTTCAGATTCCGATGCTTAACTTCTGGTTTACTGTATCCTTTGGACCTTCTTATTGACGATGAAACACAGAAATTGCATCCAAATTAATTACAAAAGGCACAATGCCGACTAAAATACAAGAGGAATGAAACTCTAACTTTCAATGATTTGAACCTCTGCTGTGGTCCAGTTTTAGTTTCCGATGCTTCACTTCAGGTTTACTGTATCCCTTGGACCTTCTTATTGACGATGAAACACAGAAATTGCTTCCGAATTTAATACAAAAGGCACAATGCCGACTTAAGTACAAGAGGACTGATACTCTAACTTTCTATGATTTGAACCCCTCCTGTGAGTCCAGTTTTAGATTCCGATGCTTAACTTCAGGTTTACTGTGTCCCTTGGACCTTCTTGTTGACGATGAAACACAGAAATTGCATCCGAATTTAATAAAAACGACACAATGACGACTTAAGTACAAGAGGACTGATACTCTAACTTTCTATGATTTGAACCCCTCCTGTGAGTCCAGTATTAGTTTCCGATGCTTCACTTCAGGTTTACTGAATCCCTTGGACCTTCTTATTGACGATGAAACACAGAAATTGCTTCCGAATTTAATACAAATGGCACAATGCCGACTTACGTACAAGAGGACTGAAACTCTAACTTTCTATGATTTGAACCTCTGCTGTGAGTACAGTTTTAGTTTCCGATGCTTAACTTCAGGTTTACTGTATTCCTTGGACCTTGTTATTGACGATGAAACACAGAAATTGCATCCGAATTTAATACAAAAGGCATAATGCCGACTTAAGTACAAGAGGACTGAAACTCTAACTTTCTATGCTTTGAACCTCTGCTGTGAGTCCAGTTTTAGTTTCCGATGCTTCACTTCAGGTTTACTGTATCCCTTGGACCTTCTTATTGACGATGAAACACAGAAATTGCATCCGAATTTAATACAAAAGGCACAATGCCGACTTAAGTACAAGAGGACTGAAGCTCTAACTTTCTATGATTTGAACCTCTGCTGTGAGTCCAGTTTTAGTTTCCGATGCTTCACTTCACATTTACTGTATCCCTGGGACCTTCTTATTGACGATGAAACACAGAAATTGCATCCGAATTTAATATAAAAAGGCACAATGCCGACTTAAGTACAAGAGGACTATTACTCTAACTTTCTATCATTTGAACCCCTCCTGTGAGTCCAGTTTCAGATTCCGATGCTTAACTTCTGGTTTACTGTATCCTTTGGACCTTCTTATTGACGATGAAACACAGAAATTGCATCCAAATTAATTACAAAAGGCACAATGCCGACTAAAATACAAGAGGAATGAAACTCTAACTTTCAATGATTTGAACCTCTGCTGTGGTCCAGTTTTAGTTTCCGATGCTTCACTTCAGGTTTACTGTATCCCTTGGACCTTCTTATTGACGATGAAACACAGAAATTGCATCCGAATTTAATAAAAAAGGCACAATGCCGACTTAAGTACAAGAGGACTGATACTCTAACTTTCTATGATTTGAACCCCTCCTGTGAGTCCAGTTTTAGATTCCGATGCTTAACTTCAGGTTTACTGTGTCCCTTGGACCTTCTTGTTGACGATGAAACACAGAAATTGCATCCGAATTTAATAAAAACGACACAATGACGACTTAAGTACAAGAGGACTGATACTCTAACTTTCTATGATTTGAACCCCTCCTGTGAGTCCAGTATTAGTTTCCGATGCTTCACTTCAGGTTTACTGAATCCCTTGGACCTTCTTATTGACGATGAAACACAGAAATTGCTTCCGAATTTAATACAAATGGCACAATGCCGACTTACGTACAAGAGGACTGAAACTCTAACTTTCTATGATTTGAACCTCTGCTGTGAGTACAGTTTTAGTTTCCGATGCTTAACTTCAGGTTTACTGTATTCCTTGGACCTTGTTATTGACGATGAAACACAGAAATTGCATCCGAATTTAATACAAAAGGCATAATGCCGACTTAAGTACAAGAGGACTGAAACTCTAACTTTCTATGCTTTGAACCTCTGCTGTGAGTCCAGTTTTAGTTTCCGATGCTTCACTTCAGGTTTACTGTATCCCTTGGACCTTCTTATTGACGATGAAACACAGAAATTGCATCCGAATTTAATACAAAAGGCACAATGCCGACTTAAGTACAAGAGGACTGAAGCTCTAACTTTCTATGATTTGAACCTCTGCTGTGAGTCCAGTTTTAGTTTCCGATGCTTCACTTCACATTTACTGTATCCCTGGGACCTTCTTATTGACGATGAAACACAGAAATTGCATCCGAATTTAATATAAAAAGGCACAATGCCGACTTAAGTACAAGAGGACTATTACTCTAACTTTCTATCATTTGAACCCCCCCTGTGAGTCCAGTTTCAGATTCCGATGCTTAACTTCTGGTTTACTGTATCCTTTGGACCTTCTTATTGACGATGAAACACAGAAATTGCATCCAAATTAATTACAAAAGGCACAATGCCGACTAAAATACAAGAGGAATGAAACTCTAACTTTCAATGATTTGAACCTCTGCTGTGGTCCAGTTTTAGTTTCCGATGCTTCACTTCAGGTTTACTGTATCCCTTGGATCTTCTTATTGACGATGAAACACAGAAATTGCATCCGAATTTAATACAAAAGGCACAATGCCGACTTAAGTACAAGAGGACTGAAACTCTAACTTTCTATGATTTGAACCTCTGCTGTGAGTCCAGTTTTAGTTTCCGATGCTTCACTTTAGGTTTACTGTATCCCTTGGACATTCTTATTGACGATGAAACACAGAAATTGCTTCCGAATTTAATACAAAAGGCACAATGCCGACTTAAGTACAAGAGGACTGAAACTGTAACTTTCTATGATTTGAACCTCTGCTGTGAGTCCAGTTTAAGTTTCCGATGCTTCACTTCAGGTTTACTGTATTCCTTGGACCTTCTTATTGACGATGAAACACAGAAATTGCATCCCAATTTAATACAAAAGGCACAATGCTGACTTAAGTACAAGAGGACTGATACTATAAATTTCTATGATTTGAACCCCTCCTGTGAGTCCAGTTTTAGATTCCGATGCTTAACTTCTGGTTTACTGTATCCCTTGGACCTTCCTATTGACGATGAAACACAGAAATTGCATCCGAATTTAATACAAAAGGCACAATGCCGACTTAAGTACAAGAGGACTGAAACTCTAACTTTCTATGATTTGAACCTCTGCTGTGAGTCCAGTTTTAGTTTCCGATGCTTCACTCTAGGTTTACTGTATCCCTTGGACCTTCTTATTGACGATGAAACACAGAAATTGCATCCGAATTTAATACAAAAGGCACAATGCCGACATAAGTACAAGAGGACTGATACTCTAACTTTCTATGATTTGAACCTCTGCTGTGAGTCCAGTTTTAGTTTCTGATGCTTCACGTCAGGTTTACTGTATCCCTTGGAAGTTCTTATTGACGATGAAACACTGAAATTGCATCCGAATTTAATACAAAAGGCACAATGCCGACTTAAGTACAAGAGGACTGGTACTCTAACTTTCTATGATTAGAACCCCTCCTGTGAGTCTAGTTTTAGATTCCGATGCTTAACATCAGCTTTACTGTATCCCTTGGACCTTCTTATTGACGATGAAACACAGAAATTGCATCCGAATTTAATACAAAAGGCACAATGCCGACTTAAGTACAAGAGGACTGAAACTATAACTTTCTATGATTTGAACCACTGCTGTGAGACCAGTTCTAGATTCCGATGCTTAACTTCAGGTTTACTGTATCCCCTGGACCTTCTTATTGACGATGAAATACAGAAATTGGATGCGAATTTAATACAAAAGGCACAATGCCGACTTAAGTACAAGAGGACTATTACTCTAACTTTCTATCATTTGAACCCCTCCTGTGAGTCCAGTTTTAGATTCCGATGCTTAACTTCAGGCTTACTGTATCCCTTGGACCTTCTTATTGACGATGAAACACAGAAATTGCATCCGAAATTAATAAAAAAGGCACAATGCCGACTTAAGTACAAGAGGACTGGTACTTTAACTTTCTATGATTTGAACCCCTTCCTGTGAGTCCAGTTTTAGATTCCGATGCTTAACTTCAGGTTTACTGTATCCCTAGGACATCCTTATTGACGATGAAACACAAATATTGCATACGAATTTAATACAAAAGGCAAAATGCCGACTTAAGTACAAGAGGACTGAAACTCTAACTTTCTATGATTTGAACCTCTGCTGTGAGTCCAGTTTTAGTTTCCGATGCTTCACTTCAGGTTTACTGTTTCCCTTGGACCTTCTTATTGACGATTAAACACAGAAATTGCTTCCGAATTTAATACAAAAGTCACAATGCCGACTTAAGTACAAGAGGACTGATACTCTAAATTTCTATGATTTGAACCCCTCCTGTGAGTCCAGTTTTAGATTCCGATGCTTAACTTCTGGTTTACTGTATCCCTTGGACCTTCCTATTGACGATGAAACACAGAAATTGCATCCGAATTTAATACAAACGGCACAATGCCGACTTAAGTACAAGAGGACTGAAACTCTAACTTTCTATGATTTGAACCTCTGCTGTGAGTCCAGTTTTAGTTTCCGATGCTTCACTCTAGGTTTACTGTATCCCTTGGACCTTCTTATTGACGATGAAACACAGAAATTGCATCCGAATTTAATAAAAAAGGCACAATGCCGACTTAAGTACAAGAGGACTGATACTCTAACTTTCTATGATTTGAACCCCTCCTGTGAGTCCAGTTTTAGATTCCGATGCTTAACTTCAGGTTTACTGTATCCCTTGGACCTTCTTGTTGACGATGAAACACAGAAATTGCATCCGAATTTAATAAAAACGACACAATGCCGACTTAAGTACAAGAGGACTGATACTCTAACTTTCTATGATTTGAACCCCTCCTGTGAGTCCAGTATTAGTTTCCGATGCTTCACTTCAGGTTTACTGTATCCCTTGGACCTTCTTATTGACGATGAAACACAGAAATTGCTTCCGAATTTAATACAAATGGCACAATGCCGACTTACGTACAAGAGGACTGAAACTCTAACTTTCTATGATTTGAACCTCTGCTGTGAGTACAGTTTTAGTTTCCGATGCTTAACTTCAGGTTTACTGTATCCCTTGGACCTTGTTATTGACGATGAAACACAGAAATTGCATCCGAATTTAATACAAAAGGCACAATGCCGACTTAAGTACAAGAGGACTGAAACTCTAACTTTCTATGCTTTGAACCTCTGCTGTGAGTCCAGTTTTAGTTTCCGATGCTTCACTTCAGGTTTACTGTATCCCTTGGACCTTCTTATTGACGATGAAACACAGAAATTGCATCCGAATTTAATACAAAAGGCACAATGCCGACTTAAGTACAAGAGGACTGAAGCTCTAACTTTCTATGATTTGAACCTCTGCTGTGAGTCCAGTTTTAGTTTCCGATGCTTCACTTCACATTTACTGTATCCCTGGGACCTTCTTATTGACGATGAAACACAGAAATTGCATCCGAATTTAATATAAAAAGGCACAATGCCGACTTAAGTACAAGAGGACTGATACTCTAATATTCTATGATTGGAACCCCTCCTGTTGAGTCCAGTTTTAGATTCCGATGCTTAACTTCAGGTTTACTGTATCCCTTGTACCTTCTTATTGACGATGAAACACAGAAATTGCATCCGAATTTAATACAAAAGGCACAATGCCGACTTAAGTACAAGAGGACTGAAACTCTAACTTTCTATGATTTGAACCTCTGCTGTGAGTCCAGTTTTAGTTTCCGATGCTTTACTTCAGGTTTACTGTATCCCTTGGACCTTCCTATTGACGATGAAACACAGAAATTGCATCCGAATTTAATACAAAAGGCACAATGCCGACTTAAGTACAAGAGGACTGAAACTCTAACTTTCTATGATTTGAACCTCTGCTGTGATTCCAGTTTAAGATTCCGTTGTTTCACTTCAGGTTTACTGTACCCCTTGGATCTTCTTATTGACGATGAAACACAAAAATTGCATCCGAATTTAATGCAAAAGGCACAATGCCGACTTAAGTACTAGAGGACTGATACTCTAAATTTCTATGATTTGAACCCCTCCTGTGAGTCCAGTTTTAGATTCCGTTGCTTAACTTCAGGTTTACTGTATCCCTTGTACCTTCTTATTGACGATGAAACACAGAAATTGCATCCGAATTTAATACAAAAGGCACAATGCCGACTTAAGTACAAGAGGACTGAAACTCTAAATTTCTATGATTTGAACCTCTCCTGTGAGTCCAGTTTTAGTTTCCGATGCTTCACTTCAGGTTTACTGTATTCCTTGGACCTTCTTATTGACGATGAAACACAAAAATTGCATTCGAATTTAATACAAAAGGCACAATGCCGACTTACGTACAAGAGGACTGAAACTCTAACTTTCTGTGATCTGAACCTCTGCTGTGAGTCCAGTTTTAGTTTCCGATGCTTAACTTCTGGTTTACTGTATCCCTTGGACCTTCTTATTGACGATGAAACTCAGAAATTGCATCCGAATTTAATATAAAAGGCACAATGCTGACTTAAGTACAAGAGGACTGATACTCTAACTTTCTATGATTTGAACCTCTCCTGTGGTTCCAGTTTTAGATTCCGATGCTTCACTTCGGGTCTACTGTATTCCTTGGACCCTCTTATTGACGATGAAACACAGAAATTGCATCCGAATTTAATACAAAAGGCACAATGCCGACTTAAGTACAAGAGGACTGAAACTCTAATTTTCTATGATTTGAACCTCTGCTGTGTGTCCAGTTTTAGTTTCCGATGCTTCACTTCAGGTTTACTGTATCCCTTGGACCTTCTTATTGACGATGAAACACAGAAATTGCTTCCGAATTTAATACAAATGGCACAATGCCGACTTACGTACAAGAGGACTGAAACTCTAACTTTCTATGATTTGAACCTCTGCTGTGAGTACAGTTTTAGTTTCCGATGCTTAACTTCAGGTTTACTGTATCCCTTGGACCTTGTTATTGACGATGAAACACAGAAATTGCATCCGAATTTAATACAAAAGGCACAATGCCGACTTAAGTACAAGAGGACTGAAACTCTAACTTTCTATGCTTTGAACCTCTGCTGTGAGTCCAGTTTTAGTTTCCGATGCTTCACTTCAGGTTTACTGTATCCCTTGGACCTTGTTATTGACGATGAAACACAGAAATTGCATCCGAATTTAATACAAAAGGCACAATGCCGACTTAAGTACAAGAGGACTGAAACTCTAACTTTCTATGCTTTGAACCTCTGCTGTGAGTCCAGTTTTAGTTTCCGATGCTTCACTTCAGGTTTACTGTATCCCTTGGACCTTCTTATTGACGATGAAACACAGAAATTGCATCCGAATTTAATACAAAAGGCACAATGCCGACTTAAGTACAAGAGGACTGAAGCTCTAACTTTCTATGATTTGAACCTCTGCTGTGAGTCCAGTTTTAGTTTCCGATGCTTCACTTCACATTTACTGTATCCCTGGGACCTTCTTATTGACGATGAAACACAGAAATTGCATCCGAATTTAATATAAAAAGGCACAATGCCGACTTAAGTACAAGAGGACTGATACTCTAATATTCTATGATTGGAACCCCTCCTGTTGAGTCCAGTTTTAGATTCCGATGCTTAACTTCAGGTTTACTGTATCCCTTGTACCTTCTTATTGACGATGAAACACAGAAATTGCATCCGAATTTAATACAAAAGGCACAATGCCGACTTAAGTACAAGAGGACTGAAACTCTAACTTTCTATGATTTGAACCTCTGCTGTGAGTCCAGTTTTAGTTTCCGATGCTTTACTTCAGGTTTACTGTATCCCTTGGACCTTCCTATTGACGATGAAACACAGAAATTGCATCCGAATTTAATACAAAAGGCACAATGCCGACTTAAGTACAAGAGGACTGAAACTCTAACTTTCTATGATTTGAACCTCTGCTGTGATTCCAGTTTAAGATTCCGTTGTTTCACTTCAGGTTTACTGTACCCCTTGGATCTTCTTATTGACGATGAAACACAAAAATTGCATCCGAATTTAATGCAAAAGGCACAATGCCGACTTAAGTACTAGAGGACTGATACTCTAAATTTCTATGATTTGAACCCCTCCTGTGAGTCCAGTTTTAGATTCCGTTGCTTAACTTCAGGTTTACTGTATCCCTTGTACCTTCTTATTGACGATGAAACACAGAAATTGCATCCGAATTTAATACAAAAGGCACAATGCCGACTTAAGTACAAGAGGACTGAAACTCTAAATTTCTATGATTTGAACCTCTCCTGTGAGTCCAGTTTTAGTTTCCGATGCTTCACTTCAGGTTTACTGTATTCCTTGGACCTTCTTATTGACGATGAAACACAAAAATTGCATTCGAATTTAATACAAAAGGCACAATGCCGACTTACGTACAAGAGGACTGAAACTCTAACTTTCTGTGATCTGAACCTCTGCTGTGAGTCCAGTTTTAGTTTCCGATGCTTAACTTCTGGTTTACTGTATCCCTTGGACCTTCTTATTGACGATGAAACTCAGAAATTGCATCCGAATTTAATATAAAAGGCACAATGCTGACTTAAGTACAAGAGGACTGATACTCTAACTTTCTATGATTTGAACCTCTCCTGTGGTTCCAGTTTTAGATTCCGATGCTTCACTTCGGGTCTACTGTATTCCTTGGACCCTCTTATTGACGATGAAACACAGAAATTGCATCCGAATTTAATACAAAAGGCACAATGCCGACTTAAGTACAAGAGGACTGAAACTCTAATTTTCTATGATTTGAACCTCTGCTGTGTGTCCAGTTTTAGTTTCCGATGCTTCACTTCAGGTTTACTGTATCCCTTGGACCTTCTTATTGACGATGAAACACAGAAATTGCTTCCGAATTTAATACAAATGGCACAATGCCGACTTACGTACAAGAGGACTGAAACTCTAACTTTCTATGATTTGAACCTCTGCTGTGAGTACAGTTTTAGTTTCCGATGCTTAACTTCAGGTTTACTGTATCCCTTGGACCTTGTTATTGACGATGAAACACAGAAATTGCATCCGAATTTAATACAAAAGGCACAATGCCGACTTAAGTACAAGAGGACTGAAACTCTAACTTTCTATGCTTTGAACCTCTGCTGTGAGTCCAGTTTTAGTTTCCGATGCTTCACTTCAGGTTTACTGTATCCCTTGGACCTTCTTATTGACGATGAAACACAGAAATTGCATCCGAATTTAATACAAAAGGCACAATGCCGACTTAAGTACAAGAGGACTGAAGCTCTAACTTTCTATGATTTGAACCTCTGCTGTGAGTCCAGTTTTAGTTTCCGATGCTTCACTTCACATTTACTGTATCCCTGGGACCTTCTTATTGACGATGAAACACAGAAATTGCATCCGAATTCAATATAAAAAGGCACAATGCCGACTTAAGTACAAGAGGACTGATACTCTAATATTCTATGATTGGAGCCCCTCCTGTTGAGTCCAGTTTTAGATTCCGATGCTTAACTTCAGGTTTACTGTATCCCTTGTACCTTCTTATTGACGATGAAACACAGAAATTGGATCCGAATTTAATACAAAAGGCACAATGCCGACTTAAGTACAAGAGGACTGAAACTCTAACTTTCTATGATTTGAACCTCTGCTGTGAGTCCAGTTTTAGTTTCCGATGCTTCACTTCAGGTTTACTGTGTCCCTTGGACCTTCTTATTGACGATGAAACACAGAAATTGCATTCCAATCTAATACAAAAGGCACAATGCCGACTTACGTACAAGAGGACTGAAACTCTAACTTTCTCTGATTTGAACCTCTGCTGTGAGTCCAGTTTTAGTTTCCGATGCTTAACTTCTGGTTTACTGTATCCCTTGGACCTTCTTATTGACGATGAAACACAGAAATTGCATCCGAATTTAATACAAAAGGCACAATGGGGACTTAAGTACAAGAGGACTGATACTCTAACTTTCTATGATTTGAACCTCTCCTGTGAGTCCTGTTTTAGATTCCGATGCTTCAGTTCGCGTTTACTGTATCCCTTGGACCTTCTTATTGACGATGAAACACAGAAATTGCTTCCGAATGTAATACAAAACGCACAATGCCGACTTACGTACAATAGGACTGAAACTCTAACTTTCTATGATTTGAACCTCTGCTGTGAGTCCAGTTTTAGTTTCCGATGCTTCACTTCACATTTACTGTATCCCTGGGACCTTCTTATTGACGATGAAACACAGAGATTGCATCCGAATTTAATAAAAAAGGCACAATGCCGACATAAGTACAAGAGGACTGATACTCTAACATTCTATGATTTGAACCCCTCCTGTTGAGTCCAGTTTTAGATTCTGATGCTTAACTTCAGGTTTACTGTATCCCTTGGACCATCTTATTGAGGATGAAGCACAGAAATTGCTTCCGAATTTAATAAAAAAGGCACAATGCCGACTTAAGTACAAGAGGACTGATACTCTAACTTTCTATGATTTGAACCCCTCCTGTGAGTCCAGTTTTAGATTCCGATGCTTAACTTCTGGTTTACTGTATCCCTTGGACCTTCTTATTGACGATGAAACACAGAAATTGCATCCGAATTTAATACAAAAGGCACAATGCTGACTTAAGTACAAGAGGACTGATACTCTAACTTTCTATGATTTGAACCTCTGCTGTGAGTCCAGTTTTAGTTTCCGATGCTTCACTTCAGGTTTACTGTATCCCTTAGACCATCTTATTGACGATGAAACACAGATATTGCATCCGAATTCAATACAAAAGGCACAATGCCGACTTAAGTACAAGAGGACTGAAACTCTAACTTTCTATGATTTGAACCTCTGCTGTGAGTCCAGTTTTAGTTTCCGATGCTTCACTTCAGGTTTACTGTATCCCTTGGACCTTCTTATTGACGATGAAACACAGAAATTGCATCCGAATTTAATACAAAAGGCACAATGCCGACTTAAGTACAAGAGGACTGAAACTCTAACTTTCTATGATTTGAACCTCTGCTGTGTGTCCAGTTTAAGTTTCCGATGCTTCACTTCAGGTTTACTGAATCCCTTGGACCTTCTTATTGACGATGAAACACAGAAATTGCATCCGAATGTAATACAAAAGTCACAATGCCGACTTAAGTACAAGAGGACTGATACTCTAACTTTCTATGATTTGAACCTCTGCTGTGAGTCCAGTTTTAGTTTCCGATGCTTCACTTCAGGTTTACTGAATCCCTTGGACCTTCTTATTGACGATGAAACACAGATATTGCATCCGAATTTAATAAAATAGGCACAATGCCGACTTAAGTACAAGAGGACTGAAACTCTAACTTTCTATGTTTTGAACCTCTGCTGTGAGTCCAGTTTTAGTTTCCGATGCTTCACTTCAGGTTTACTATATCCCTTGGACCTTCTTATTGACGATGAAACACAGAAATTGCATCCGAATTTAATACAAAAGGCACAATGCCGACTTAAGTACAAGAGGACTGAAACTCTAATTTTCTATGATTTGAACCTCTGCTGTGAGTCCAGTTATAGTTTCCGATGCTTCACTTCAGGTTTACTGTATCCCTTGGACCTTCTTATTGACGATGAAGCACAGAAATTGCTTCCGAATTTAATACAAATGGCACAATGCCGACTTACGTACAAGAGGACTGAAACTCTAACTTTCTATGATTTGAACCTCTGCTGTGAGTACAGTTTTAGTTTCCGATGCTTAACTTCAGGTTTACTGTATCCCTTGGACCTTGTTATTGACGATGAAACACAGAAATTGCATCCGAATTTAATACAAAAGGCACAATGCCGACTTAAGTACAAGAGGACTGAAACTCTAACTTTCTATGCTTTGAACCTCTGCTGTGAGTCCAGTTTTAGTTTCCGATGCTTCACTTCAGGTTTACTGTATCCCTTGGACCTTCTTATTGACGATGAAACACAGAAATTGCATCCGAATTTAATACAAAAGGCACAATGCCGACTTAAGTACAAGAGGACTGAAGCTCTAACTTTCTATGATTTGAACCTCTGCTGTGAGTCCAGTTTTAGTTTCCGATGCTTCACTTCACATTTACTGTATCCCTGGGACCTTCTTATTGACGATGAAACACAGAAATTGCATCCGAATTTAATATAAAAAGGCACAATGCCGACTTAAGTACAAGAGGACTGATACTCTAATATTCTATGATTGGAGCCCCTCCTGTTGAGTCCAGTTTTAGATTCCGATGCTTAACTTCAGGTTTACTGTATCCCTTGTACCTTCTTATTGACGATGAAACACAGAAATTGCATCCGAATTTAATACAAAAGGCACAATGCCGACTTAAGTACAAGAGGACTGAAACTCTAACTTTCTATGATTTGAACCTCTGCTGTGAGTCCAGTTTTAGTTTCCGATGCTTCACTTCAGGTTTACTGTGTCCCTTGGACCTTCTTATTGACGATGAAACACAGAAATTGCATTCGAATCTAATACAAAAGGCACAATGCCGACTTACGTACAAGAGGACTGAAACTCTAACTTTCTCTGATTTGAACCTCTGCTGTGAGTCCAGTTTTAGTTTCCGATGCTTAACTTCTGGTTTACTGTATCCCTTGGACCTTCTTATTGACGATGAAACACAGAAATTGCATCCGAATTTAATACAAAAGGCACAATGGGGACTTAAGTACAAGAGGACTGATACTCTAACTTTCTATGATTTGAACCTCTCCTGTGAGTCCTGTTTTAGATTCCGATGCTTCAGTTCGGGTTTACTGTATCCCTTGGACCTTCTTATTGACGATGAAACACAGAAATTGCTTCCGAATGTAATACAAAACGCACAATGCCGACTTACGTACAATAGGACTGAAACTCTAACTTTCTATGATTTGAACCTCTGCTGTGAGTCCAGTTTTAGTTTCCGATGCTTCACTTCACATGTACTGTATCCCTGGGACCTTCTTATTGACGATGAAACACAGAGATTGCATCCGAATTTAATAAAAAAGGCACAATGCCGACATAAGTACAAGAGGACTGATACTCTAACATTCTATGATTTGAACCCCTCCTGTTGAGTCCAGTTTTAGATTCTGATGCTTACCTTCAGGTTTACTGTATCCCTTGGACCATCTTATTGAGGATGAAGCACAGAAATTGCTTCCGAATTTAATAAAAAAGGCACAATGCCGACTTAAGTACAAGAGGACTGATACTCTAACTTTCTATGATTTGAACCCCTCCTGTGAGTCCAGTTTTAGATTCCGATGCTTAACTTCTGGTTTACTGTATCCCTTGGACCTTCTTATTGACGATGAAACACAGAAATTGCATCCGAATTTAATACAAAAGTCACAATGCTGACTTAAGTACAAGAGGACTGATACTCTAACTTTCTATGATTTGAACCTCTGCTGTGAGTCCAGTTTTAGTTTCCGATGCTTCACTTCAGGTTTACTGTATCCCTTAGACCATCTTATTGACGATGAAACACAGATATTGCATCCGAATTCAATACAAAAGGCACAATGCCGACTTAAGTACAAGAGGACTGAAACTCTAACTTTCTATGATTTGAACCTCTGCTGTGAGTCCAGTTTTAGTTTCCGATGCTTCACTTCAGGTTTACTGTATCCCTTGGACCTTCTTATTGACGATGAAACACAGAAATTGCATCCGAATTTAATACAAAAGGCACAATGCCGACTTAAGTACAAGAGGACTGAAACTCTAACTTTCTATGATTTGAACCTCTGCTGTGTGTCCAGTTTAAGTTTCCGATGCTTCACTTCAGGTTTACTGTATCCCTTGGACCTTCTTATTGACGATGAAACACAGAAATTGCATCCGAATGTAATACAAAAGTCACAATGCCGACTTAAGTACAAGAGGACTGATACTCTAACTTTCTATGATTTGAACCTCTGCTGTGAGTCCAGTTTTAGTTTCCGATGCTTCACTTCAGGTTTACTGAATCCCTTGGACCTTCTTATTGACGATGAAACACAGATATTGCATCCGAATTTAATAAAATAGGCACAATGCCGACTTAAGTACAAGAGGACTGAAACTCTAACTTTCTATGTTTTGAACCTCTGCTGTGAGTCCAGTTTTAGTTTCCGATGCTTCACTTCAGGTTTACTATATCCCTTGGACCTTCTTATTTACGATGAAACACAGAAATTGCATCCGAATTTAATACAAAAGGCACAATGCCGACTTAAGTACAAGAGGACTGAAACTCTAATTTTCTATGATTTGAACCTCTGCTGTGAGTCCAGTTTTAGTTTCCGATGCTTCACTTCAGGTTTACTGTATCCCTTGGACCTTCTTATTGACGATGAAACACAGAAATTGCTTCCGAATTTAATACAAATGGCACAATGCCGACTTACGTACAAGAGGACTGAAACTCTAACTTTCTATGATTTGAACCTCTGCTGTGAGTACAGTTTTAGTTTCCGATGCTTAACTTCAGGTTTACTGTATCCCTTGGACCTTCTTATTGACGATGAAACACAGAAATTGCATCCGAATTTAATACAAAAGGCACAATGCCGACTTAAGTACAAGAGGACTGAAGCTCTAACTTTCTATGATTTGAACCTCTGCTGTGAGTCCAGTTTTAGTTTCCGATGCTTCACTTCACATTTACTGTATCCCTGGGACCTTCTTATTGACGATGAAACACAGAAATTGCATCCGAATTTAATATAAAAAGGCACAATGCCGACTTAAGTACAAGAGGACTGATACTCTAACTTTCTATGATTTGAACCTCTGCTGTGAGTCCAGTTTTAGTTTCCGATGCTTCACTTCAGGTTTACTGAATCCCTTGGACCTTCTTATTGACGATGAAACACAGATATTGCATCCGAATTTAATAAAATAGGCACAATGCCGACTTAAGTACAAGAGGACTGAAACTCTAACTTTCTATGTTTTGAACCTCTGCTGTGAGTCCAGTTTTAGTTTCCGATGCTTCACTTCAGGTTTACTATATCCCTTGGACCTTCTTATTGACGATGAAACACAGAAATTGCATCCGAATTTAATACAAAAGGCACAATGCCGACTTAAGTACAAGAGGACTGAAACTCTAATTTTCTATGATTTGAACCTCTGCTGTGAGTCCAGTTTTAGTTTCCGATGCTTCACTTCAGGTTTACTGTATCCCTGGGACCTTCTTATTGACGATGAAACACAGAAATTGCATCCGAATTTAATAAAAAAGGCACAATGCCGACTTAAGTACAAGAAGACTGATACTCTAATATTCTATGATTTGAACCCCTCCTGTTGAGTCCAGTTTTAGATTCCGATGCTTAACTTCAGGTTTACTGTATCCCTTTTACCTTCATATTGAAGATGAAACATAGAAATTGCATCCGAATTTAATACAAAAGGCACAATGCCGACTTAAGTACAAGAGGACTGAAACTCTAACTTTCTATGTTTTGAACCTCTGCTGTGAGTCCAGTTTTAGTTTCCGATGCTTCACTTCAGGTTTACTGTATCCCTTGTACCTTCTTATTGACGATGAAACACAGAAATTGCATCCGAATTTAATACAAAAGGCACAATGCCGACTTAAGTACAAGAGGACTGAAACTCTAACTTTCTATGATTTGAACCTCTGCTGTGAGTCCAGTTTTAGTTTCCGATGCTTCACTTCAGGTTTACTCTATCCCTTGGACCTTCTTATTGACGATGAAACACAGAAATTGCATTCGAATTTAATACAAAAGGCACAATGCCGACGTACGTACAAGAGGAGTGAAACTCTAACTTTCTATGATTTGAACCTCTGCTGTGAGTCCAGTTTTAGTTTCCGATGCTTAACTTCTGGTTTACTGTATTCCTTGGACCTTCTTATTGAAGATGAAACACAGAAATTGCATCCGAATTTAATACAAAAGGCACAATGCCGACTTAAGTACAAGAGGACTAATACTCTAACTTTCTATGATTTGAACCTCTCCTGTGAGTCCAGTTTTAGATTCCGATGCTTCACGTCGGGTTTACTGTATTCCTTGGACCCTCTTATTGACGATGAAACACAGAAATTGCATCCGAATTTAATACAAAAGGCACAATGCCGACTTAAGTACAAGAGGACTGAAACTCTAATTTTCTATGATTTGAACCTCTGCTGTGAGTCCAGTTTTAGTTTCCGATGCTTAACTTCAGGTTTACTGTATCCCTTGGACCTTCGTATTGACGATGAAGCACAGAAATTGCATCCGAATTTAATACAAGAGGCACAATGCCGACTTAAGTACAAGAGGACTGAAACTCTAACTTTCTATGTTTTGAACCTCTGCTGCGAGTCCAGTTTTAGTTTCCGATGCTTCACTTCAGGTTTACTGTATCCCTTGGACCTTCTTATTGACGATGAAACACAGAAATTGCATCCGAATTTAATACAAAATGCACAATGCCGACATAAGTACAAGAGGACTGAAGCTCTAACTTTCTATGATTTGAACCTCTGCTGTGAGTCCAGTTTTAGTTTCCGATGCTTCACTTCACATTTACTGTATCCCTGGGACCTTCTTATTGACGATGAAACACAGAAATTGCATCCGAATTTAATAAAAAAGGCACAATGCCGACTTAAGTACAAGAGGACTGATACTCTAACATTCTATGATTTGAACCCCTCCTGTTGAGTCCAGTTTTAGATTCCGATGCTTAACTTCAGGTTTACTGCATCCCTTGGACCTTCTTATTGAGGATGAAACACAGAAATTGCTTCCGAACTTAATAAAAAAAGGCACAATGCCGACTTAAGTACAAGAGGACTGATACTCTAACTTTCTATGATTTGAACCCCTCCTGTGAGCCCAGTTTTAGATTCCGATGCTTAACTTCAGGTTTACTGTATCCCTTGGACCTTCTTATTGACGATGAAACACAGAAATTGCATCCGAATTTAATACAAAAGGCAGAATGCCGACTTAAGTACAAGAGGACTGAAGCTCTAACTTTCTATGATTTGAACCTCTGCTGTGAGTCCAGTTTTAGTTTCCGATGCTTCACTTCACATTTACTGTATCCCTGGGACCTTCTTATTGACGATGAAACACAGAAATTGCATCCGAATTTAATATAAAAAGGCACAATGCCGACTTAAGTACAAGAGGACTGATACTCTAACTTTCTATGATTTGAACCTCTCCTGTGAGTCCTGTTTTAGATTCCGATGCTTCACTTCGGGTTTACTGTATCCCTTGGACCTTCTTATTGACGATGAAACACAGAAATTGCTTCCGAATGTAATACAAAAGGCACAATGCCGACTTACGTACAATAGGACTGAAACGCTAACTTTCTATGATTTGAACCTCTGCTGTGAGTCCAGTTTTAGTTTCCGATGCTTAACTTCAGGTTTACTGTGTCCCTTGGACCTTCTTATTGACGATGAAACACAGAAATTGCATCCGAATTTAATACAAAAGGCACAATGCCAACTTAAGTACAAGAGGACTGAAACTCTAACTTTCTATGTTTTGAACCTCTGCTGTGAGTCCAGTTTTAGTTTCCGATACTTCACTTCAGGTTTACTGTATCCCTTGGACCTTCTTATTGACGATGAAACACAGACACTGCATCCGAATTTAATACAAAAGGCACAATGCCGACTTAAGTACAAGAGGACTGAAGCTCTAACTTTGTATGATTTGAACCTCTGCTGTGAGTCCAGTTTTAGTTTCCGATGCTTCACTTCACATTTACTGTATCCCTGGGACCTTCTTATTGACGATGAAACACAGAGATTGCATCCGAATTTAATAAAAAAGGCACAATGCCGACATAAGTACAAGAGGACTGATACTCTAACATTCTATGATTTGAACCCCTCCTGTTGAGTCCAGTTTTAGATTCCGATGCTTAACTTCAGGTTTACTGTATCCCTTGGACCTTCTTATTGAGGATGAAGCACAGAAATTGCTTCCGAATTTAATAAAAAAGGCACAATGCCGACTTAAGTACAAGAGGACTGATACTCTAACTTTCTATGATTTGAACCCCTCCTGTGAGTCCAGTTTTAGATTCCGATGCTTAACTTCTGGTTTACTGTATCCCTTTTACCTTCTTATTGACGATGAAACACAGAAATTGCATCCGAATTTAATAAAAAAAGGCACAATGCCGACTTAAGTACAAGAGGACTGATACTCTAATATTCTATGATTGGAACCCCTCCTGTTGAGTCCAGTTTTAGATTCCGATGCTTAACTTCAGGTTTACTGTATCCCTTGTACCTTCTTATTGACGATGAAACACAGAAATTGCATCCGAATTTAATACAAAAGGCACAATGCCGACGTAAGTACAAGAGGACTGAAACTCTAACTTTCTATGATTTGAACCTCTGCTGTGAGTCCAGTTTTAGTTTCCGATGCTTCACTTCAGGTTTACTGTATCCCTTGGACCTTCTTATTGACGATGAAACACAGAAATTGCATTCGAATCTAATACAAAAGGCACAATGCCGACTTACGTACAAGAGGACTGAAACTCTAACTTTCTATAATTTGAACCTCTGCTGTGAGTCCAGTTTTAGTTTCCGATGCTTAACTTCTGGTTACTGTATCCCTTGGACCTTCTTATTGACGATGAAACACAGAAATTGCATCCGAATTTAATACAAAAGGCACAATGGGGACTTAAGTACAAGAGGACTGATACTCTAACTTTCTATGATTTGAACCTCTCCTGTGAGTCCTGTTTTAGATTCCGATGCTTCACTTCGGGTTTACTGTATCCCTTGGACCTTCTTATTGACGATGAAACACAAAAATTGCATACGAATTTAATACAAAAGGCACAATGCCGACTTACGTACAATAGGACTGAAACTCTAACATTCTATGATTTGAACCTCTGCTGTGAGTCCAGTATTAGTTTCCGATGCTTAACTTCAGGTTTACTGTATCCCTTGGACCTTCTTATTGACGATGAAACACAGAAATTGCATCCGAATTTAATACAAAAGGCACAATGCCGACTTAAGTACAAGAGGACTGAAACTCTAACTTTCTATGTTTTGAACCTCTGCTGTGAGTCCAGTTTTAGTTTCCGATACTTCACTTCAGGTTTACCGTACCCCTTGGACCTTCTTATTGACGATGAAACACAGAAATTGCATCCGAATTTAATACAAAAGGCACAATGCCGACTTAAGTACAAGAGGACTGAAGCTCTAACTTTCTATGATTTGAACCTCTGCTGTGAGTCCAGTTTTAGTTTCCGATGCTTCACTTCACATTTACTGTATCCCTGGGACCTTCTTATTGACGAAGAAACACAGAGATTGCATCCGAATTTAATAAAAAAGGCACAATGCCGACATAAGTACAAGAGGACTGATACTCTAACATTCTATGATTTGAACCCCTCCTGTTGAGTCCAGTTTTAGATTCCGATGCTTAACTTCTGGTTTACTGTATCCCTTGGACCTTCTTATTGACGATGAAACACAGAAATTGCATCCGAATTTAATACAAAAGGCACAATGCTGACTTAAGTACAAGAGGACTGATACTCTAACTTTCAATGATTTGAACCTCTGCTGTGAGTCCAGTTTTAGTTTCCGATGCTTCACTTCAGGTTTACTGTATCCCTTAGACCATCTTATTGACGATGAAACACAGATATTGCATCCGAATTTAATACAAAAGGCACAATGCCGACTTAAGTACAAGAGGACTGAAACTCTAACTTTCTATGATTTGAACCTCTGCTGTGAGTCCAGTTTTAGTTTCCGATGCTTCACTTCAGGTTTACTGTATCCCTTGGACCTTCTTATTGACGATGAAACACAGAAATTGCATCCGAATTTAATACAAAAGGCACAATGCCGACTTAAGTACAAGAGGACTGAAACTGTAACTTTCTATGATTTGAACCTCTGCTGTGTGTCCAGTTTAAGTTTCCGATGCTTCACTTCAGTTTTACTGTATCCCTTGGACCTTCTTATTGACGATGAAACACAGAAATTGCATCCGAATGTAATACAAAAGTCACAATGCCGACTTAAGTACAAGAGGACTGATACTCTAACTTTCTATGATTTGAACCTCTGCTGTGAGTCCAGTTTTAGTTTCCGATGCTTCACTTCAGGTTTACTGAATCCCTTGGACCTTCTTATTGACGATGAAACACAGATATTGCATCCGAATTTAATAAAATAGGCACAATGCCGACTTAAGTACAAGACGACTGAAACTCTAACTTTCTATGTTTTGAACCTCTGCTGTGAGTCCAGTTTTAGTTTCCGATGCTTCACATCAGGTTTACTGTATCCCTTGGACCTTCTTATTGACGATGAAACACAGAAATTGCATCCGAATTTAATACAAAAGGCACAATGCCGACTTAAGTACAAGTGGACTGAAGCTATAATTTTCTATGATTTGAACCTCTGCTGTGAGTCCAGTTTTAGTTTCCGATGCTACACTTCACATTTACTGTATCCCTGGGACCTTCTTGTTGACGATGAATCACAGAAATTGCATCCGAATTTAATAAAAAAGGCACAATGCCGACTTAAGTACAAGAGGACTGATACTCTAATATTCTATGATTTGAACCCCTCCTGTTGAGTCCAGTTTTAGATTCCGATGCTTAACTTCAGGTTTACTGTATCCCTTTTACCTTCATATTGAAGATGAAACATAGAAATTGCATCCGAATTTAATACAAAAGGCACAATGCCGACTTAAGTACAAGAGGACTGAAACTCTAACTTTCTATGATTTGAACCTCTGCTGTGAGTCCAGTTTTAGTTTCCGATGCTTCACTTCAGGTTTACTGTATCCCTTGTACCTTCTTATTGACGATGAAACACAGAAATTGTATCCGAATTTAATACAAAAGGCACAATGCCGACTTAAGTACAAGAGGACTGAAACTCTAACTTTCTATGATTTGAACCTCTGCTGTGAGTCCAGTTTTAGTTTCCGATGCTTCACTTCAGGTTTACTGTATCCCTTGGACCTTCTTATTGACGATGAAACACAGAAATTGCATTCGAATTTAATACAAAAGGCACAATGCCGACTTACGTACAAGAGGAGTGAAACTCTAACTTTCTATGATTTGAACCTCTGCTGTGAGTCCAGTTTTAGTTTCCGATGCTTAACTTCTGGTTTACTGTATCCCTTGGACCTTCTTATTGACGATGAAACACAGAAATTGCATCCGAATTTCATACAAAAGGCACAATGCCGACTTAAGTACAAGAGGACTGATACTCTAACTTTCTATGATTTGAACCTCTCCTGTGAGTCCAGTTTTAGATTCCGATGCTTCACTTCGGGTTTACTGTATCCCTTGGACCTCCTTATTGACGATGAAACACAGAAATTGCATCCGAATTTAATACAAAAGGCACAATGCCGACATAAGTACAAGAGGACTGAAACTCTAATTTTCTATGATTTGAACCTCTGCTGTGAGTCCAGTTTTAGTTTCCGATGCTTCACTTCAGGTTTACTGTATCCCTTGGACCTTCTTATTGACGATGAAACACATTAATTGCTTCCGAATTTAATATAAAAGGCACAATGCCGACTTACGTACAAGAGGACTGAAACTCTAACTTTCTATGATTTGAACCTCTGCTGTGAGTCCAGTTTTAGTTTCCGATGCTTAACTTCAGGTTTACTGTATCCCTTGGACCTTCGTATTGACGATGAAACACAGAAATTGCATCCGAATTTAATACAAGAGGCACAATGCCGACTTAAGTACAAGAGGACTGAAACTCCAACTTTCTATGTTTTGAACCTCTGCTGTGAGTCCAGTTTTAGTTTCCGATGCTTCACTTCAGGTTTACTGTATCCCTTGGACCTTTTTATTGACGATGAAACACAGAAATTGCATCCGAATTTAATACAAAAGGCACAATGCCGACTTAAGTACAAGAGGACTGAAGCTCTAACTTTCTATGATTTGAACCTCTGCTGTGAGTCCAGTTTTAGTTTCCGATGCTTCACTTCACATTTACTGTATCCCTGGGACCTTCTTATTGACGATGAAACACAGAAATTGCATCCGAATTTAATAAAAAAGGCACAATGCCGACTTAAGTACAAGAGGACTGATACTCTAACATTCTATGATTTGAACCCCTCCTGTTGAGTCCAGTTTTAGATTCCGATGCTTAACTTCAGGTTTACTGTATCCCTTGGACCTTCTTATTGAGGATGAAACACAGAAATTGCTTCCGAACTTAATAAAAAAGGCACAATGCCGACTTAAGTACAAGAGGACTGATACTCTAACTTTCTATGATTTGAACCCCTCCTGTGAGCCCAGTTTTAGATTCCGATGCTTAACTTCAGGTTTACTGTATCCCTTGGACCTTCTTATTGACGATGAAACACAGAAATTGCATCCGAAATTAATAAAAATAGGCACAATGCCGACTTAAGTACAAGGGGACTGGTACTTTAACTTTCTATGATTCGAACCCCTCCTGTGAGTCCAGTTTTAGATTCCGATGCTTAACTTCAGGTTTACTGTATCCCTTGGACCTCCTTATTGACGATGAAACACAAAAATTGCATCCGAATTTAATACAAAAGGCACAATGCCGACTTACGTACAAGAGGACTTAAACTCTAACTTTCTATGATTTGAACCACTGCTGTGAGACCAGTTTTAGATTCCGATGCTTAACTTCAGGTTTACTGTATCCCTTGGACCTTCTTATTGACGATGAAACACAGAAATCGGATCCGAATTTAATACAAAAGGCACAATGCCGACTTAAGTACAAGAGGACTAATACTCTAACTTTCTATGATTTGAACCTCTGCTGTGAGTCCAGTTTTAGTTTCCGATGCTTCACTTCAGGTTTACTGTATCCCTTGGACCTTCTTATTGACGATGAAACACAGAAATTGCATCCGAATTTAACACAAAAGGCACAATGCCGACTTAAGTACAAGAGGACTGAAACTCCAACTTTCTATGATTTGAACCTCTGCTGTGAGTCCAGTTTTAGTTTCCGATGCTTCACTTCAGGTTTACTATATCCCTTGGATCTTCTTATTGACGATGAAAAATAGAAATTGCATCCGAATTTAATACAAAAGGCACAATGCCGACTTAAGTACAAGAGGACTGAAACTCTATTTTTCTATGATTTGAACCTCAGCTGTGAGTCCAGTTTCAGATTCCGATGCTTAACTTCTGGTTTACTGAATCCCTTGGACCTTCTTATTCACGATGAAACACAGAAATTGCATCCGAATTTAATACGAAAGGCAAATTGCCGACTTAAGTACAAGAGGACTGAAACTTTAACTTTCTATGATTTGAACCTCTGCTGTGGGTCCAGTTTTAGTTTCCGATGCTTCACTTCAGGTTTACTGTATCCCTTGGACCTTCTTATTGACGATGAAACACAGAAATTGCATTCGAATTTAATACAAAAGGCACAATGCCGACGTACGTACAAGAGGACTGAAACTCTAACTTTCTATGATTTGAACCTCTGCTGTGAGTCCAGTTTTAGTTTCCGATGCTTAACTTCTGGTTTACTGTATCCCTTGGACCTTCTTATTGACGATGAAACACAGAAATTGCATCCGAATTTAATACAAAAGGCACAATGCCGACTTAAGTACAAGAGGACTGATACTCTAACTTTCTATGATTTGAACCTCTCCTGTGAGTCCAGTTTTAGATTCCGATGCTTCACTTCGGGTTTACTGTATCCCTTGGACCCTCTTATTGACGATGAAACACAGAAATTGCATCCGAATTTAATACAAAAGGCACAATGCCGACTTAAGTACAAGAGGACTGAAACTCTAATTTTCTATGCTTTGAACCTCTGCTGTGAGTCCAGTTTTAGTTTCCGATGCTTCACTTCAGGTTTACTGTATCCCTTGGACCTTCTTATTGACGATGAAACACAGAAATTGCTTCCGAATTTAATATAAAAGGCACAATGCCGACTTATGTACAAGAGGACTGAAACTCTAACTTTCTATGATTTGAACCTCTGCTGTGAGTCCAGTTTTAGTTTCCGATGCTTAACTTCAGGTTTACTGTATCCCTTGGACCTTCGTATTGACGATGAAACACAGAAATTGCATCCGAATTTAATACAAGAGGCACAATGCCGACTTAAGTACAAGAGGACTGAAACTCTAACTCTCTATGTTTTGAACCTCTGCTGTGAGTCCAGTTTTAGTTTCCGGTGCCTCACTTCAGGTTTACTATATCCCTTGGACCTTCTTATTGACGATGAAACACAGAAATTGCATCCGAATTTAATACAAAAGGCACAATGCCGACTTAAGTACAAGAGGACTCAAGCTCTAACTTTCTATGATTTGAACCTCTGCTGTGAGTCCAGTTTTAGTTTCCGATGCTTCACTTCACATTTACTGTATCCCTGGGACCTTCTTATTAACGATGAAACACAGAAATTGCATCCGAATTTAATAAAAAAGGCACAATGCCGACTTAAGTACAAGAGGACTGATACTCTAACATTCTATGATTTGAACCCCTCCTGTTGAGTCCAGTTTTAGATTCCGATGCTTAACTTCAAGTTTACTGTATCCCTTGGACCTTCTTATTGAGGATGAAACACAGAAAATGCTTCCGAACTTAATAAAAAAGGCACAATGCCGACTTAAGTACAAGAGGACTGATACTCTAACTTTCTATGATTTGAACCCCTCCTGTGAGTCCAGTTTTAGATTCCGATGCTTAACTTCAGGTTTACTGTATCCCTTCGATCTTCTTATTGACGATGAAACACAGAAATTGCATCCGAAATTAATAAAAAAGGCACAATGCCGACTTAAGTACAAGAGGACTGGTACTTTAACTTTCTATGAATTGAACCCCTCCTGTGAGTCCAGTTTTAGATTCCGATGCTTAACTTCAGGTTTACTGTATCCCTTGGACCTCCTTATTGACGATGAAACACAAAAATTGCATCCGAATTTAATACAAAAGGCACAATGCCGACTTAAGTATAAGAGGACTTAAACTCTAACTTTCTCTGATTTGAACCACTGCTGTGAGACCAGTTTTAGATTCCGATGCTTAACTTCAGGTTTACTGTATCCCTTGGACCTTCTTATTGACGATGAAACACAGAAATTGGATCCGAATTTAATACAAAAGGCACAATGCCGACTTAAGTACAAGAGGACTAATACTCTAACTTTCTATGATTTGAACCTCTGCTGTGAGTCCAGTTTTAGTTTCCGATGCTTCACTTCAGATTTACTGTATCCCTTGGACCTTCTTATTGACGATGAAACACAGAAATTGCATCCGAATTTAATACAAAAGGCACAATGCCGACTTAAGTACAAGAGGACTCAAGCTCTAACTTTCTATGATTTGAACCTCTGCTGTGAGTCCAGTTTTAGTTCCCGATGCTTCACTTCACATTTACTGTATCCCTGGGACCTTCTTATTGACGATGAAACACAGAAATTGCATCCGAATTTAATAAAAAAGGCACAATGCCGACTTAAGTACAAGAGGACTGAAACTCTAACTTTCTATGATTTGAACCTCTGCTGTGAGTCCAGTTTTAGTTTCCGATGCTTCACCTCAGGTTTACTGTATCCCTTGGACCTTCTTATTGACGATGAAACACAGAAATTGCATACGAATTTAATACAAAAGGCACAATGCCGACTTAAGTACAAGAGGACTTAAACTCTTACTTTCTATGATTTGAACCTCTGCTGTGAGTCCAGTTTCAGATTCCGATGCTTAACTTCTGGTTTACTGAATCCCTTGGACCTTCTTATTGACGATGAAACACAGAAATTGCATCCGAATTTAATACGAAAGGCAAATTGCCGACTTAAGTACAAGAGGACTGAAACTCTAACTTTCTATGATTTGAACCTCTGCTGTGAGTCCAGTTTTAGTTTCCGATGCTTCACTTCAGGTTTACTGTATCCCTTGGACCTTCTTATTGACGATGAAACACAGAAATTGCATTCGAATTTAATACAAAAGGCACAATGCCGACTTACGTACAATAGGACTGAAACTCTAACTTTCTATGATTTGAACCTCTGCTGTGAGTCCAGTTTTAGTTTCCGATGCTTAACTTCTGGTTTACTGTATCCCTTGGACCTTCTTATTGACGATGAAACACAGAAATTGCATCCGAATTTAATACAAAAGGCACAATGCCGACTTAAGTACAAGAGGACTGATACTCTAACTTTCTATGATTTGAACCTCTCCTGTGAGTCCAGTTTTAGATTCCAATGCTTCACTTCGGGTTTATTGTATCCCTTGGACCCTCTTATTGACGATGAAACACAGAAATTGCATCCGAATTTAATACAAAAGGCACAATGCCGACTTAAGTACAAGAGGACTGAAACTCTAATTTTCTATGATTTGAACCTCTGCTGTGAGTCCAGTTTTAGTTTCCGATGCTTCACTTCAGGTTTACTGTATCCCTTGGACCTTCTTATTGACGATGAAACACATTAATTGCTTCCGAATTTAATATAAAAGGCACAATGCCGACTTACGTACAAGAGGACTGATACTCTAACTTTCTATGATTTGAACCTCTGCTGTGAGTCCAGTTTTAGTTTCCGATGCTTAACTTCAGGTTTACTGTATCCCTTGGACCTTCGTATTGACGATGAAGCACAGAAATTGCATCCGAATTTAATACAAGAGGCACAATGCCGACTTAAGTACAAGAGGACTGAAACTCTAACTTTCTATGTTTTGAACCTCTGCTGCGAGTCCAGTTTTAGTTTCCGATGCTTCACTTCAGGTTTACTGTATCCCTTGGACCTTCTTATTGACGATGAAACACAGAAATTGCATCCGAATTTAATACAAAATGCACAATGCCGACATAAGTACAAGAGGACTGAAGCTCTAACTTTCTATGATTTGAACCTCTGCTGTGAGTCCAGTTTTAGTTTCCGATGCTTCACTTCACATTTACTGTATCCCTGGGACCTTCTTATTGACGATGAAACACAGAAATTGCATCCGAATTTAATAAAAAAGGCACAATGCCGACTTAAGTACAAGAGGACTGATACTCTAACATTCTATGATTTGAACCCCTCCTGTTGAGTCCAGTTTTAGATTCCGATGCTTAACTTCAGGTTTACTGCATCCCTTGGACCTTCTTATTGAGGATGAAACACAGAAATTGCTTCCGAACTTAATAAAAAAAGGCACAATGCCGACTTAAGTACAAGAGGACTGATACTCTAACTTTCTATGATTTGAACCCCTCCTGTGAGCCCAGTTTTAGATTCCGATGCTTAACTTCAGGTTTACTGTATCCCTTGGACCTTCTTATTGACGATGAAACACAGAAATTGCATCCGAATTTAATACAAAAGGCAGAATGCCGACTTAAGTACAAGAGGACTGAAGCTCTAACTTTCTATGATTTGAACCTCTGCTGTGAGTCCAGTTTTAGTTTCCGATGCTTCACTTCACATTTACTGTATCCCTGGGACCTTCTTATTGACGATGAAACACAGAAATTGCATCCGAATTTAATATAAAAAGGCACAATGCCGACTTAAACAAGAGGACTGATACTCTAACTTTCTATGATTTGAACCTCTCCTGTGAGTCCTGTTTTAGATTCCGATGCTTCACTTTGGGTTTACTGTATCCCTTGGACCTTCTTATTGACGATGAAACACAGAAATTGCTTCCGAATGTAATACAAAAGGCACAATGCCGACTTACGTACAATAGGACTGAAACGCTAACTTTCTATGATTTGAACCTCTGCTGTGAGTCGAGTTTTAGTTTCCGATGCTTCACTTCACATTTACTGTATCCCTGGGACCTTCTTATTGACGATGAAACACAGAGATTGCATCCGAATTTAATAAAAAAGGCACAATGCCGACATAAGTACAAGAGGACTGATACTCTTACATTCTATGATTTGAACCCCTCCTGTTGAGTCCAGTTTTAGATTCCGATGCTTAACTTCAGGTTTACTGTATCCCTTGGACCTTCTTATTGAGGATGAAGCACAGAAATTGCTTCCGAATTTAATAAAAAAGGCACAATGCCGACTTAAGTACAAGAGGACTGATACTCTAACTTTCTATGATTTGAACCCCTCCTGTGAGTCCAGTTTTAGATTCCGATGCTTAACTTCTGGTTTACTGTATCCCTTTGACCTTCTTGTTGACGATGAAACACAGAAATTGCATCCGAATTTAATATAAAAAGGCACAATGCCGACTTAAGTACAAGAGGACTGATACTCTAATATTCTATTATTGGAACCCCTCCTGTTGAGTCCAGTTTTAGATTCCGATGCTTAACTTCAGGTTTACTGTATCCCTTGTACCTTCTTATAGACGATGAAACACAGAAATCGCATCCGAATTTAATACAAAAGGCACAATGCCGACGTAAGTACAAGAGGACTGAAACTCTAACTTTCTATGATTTGAACCTCTGCTGTGAGTCCAGTTTTAGTTTCCGATGCTTCACTTCAGGTTTACTGTATCCCTTGGACCTTCTTATTGACGATGAAACACAGAAATTGCATTCGAATCTAATACAAAAGGCACAATGCCGACTTACGTACAAGAGGACTGAAACTCTAACTTTCTATAATTTGAACCTCTGCTGTGAGTCCAGTTTTAGTTTCCGATGCTTAACTTCTGGTTACTGTATCCCTTGGACCTTCTTATTGACGATGAAACACAGAAATTGCTTCCGAATTTAATACAAAAGGCACAATGGGGACTTAAGTACAAGAGGACTGATACTCTAACTTTCTATGATTTGAACCTCTCCTGTGAGTCCTGTTTTAGATTCCGATGCTTCACTTCGGGTTTACTGTATCCCTTGGACCTTCTTATTGACGATGAAACACAGAAATTGCTTCCGAATGTAATACAAAAGGCACAATGCCGACTTACGTACAATAGGACTGAAACTCTAACTTTCTATGATTTGAACCTCTGCTGTGAGTCCAGTATTAGTTTCCGATGCTTAACTTCAGGTTTACTGTATCCCTTGGACCTTCTTATTGACGATGAAACACAGAAATTGCATCCGAATTTAATACAAAAGGCACAATGCCGACTTAAGTACAAGAGGACTGAAACTCTAACTTTCTATGTTTTGAACCTCTGCTGTGAGTCCAGTTTTAGTTTCCGATACTTCACTTCAGGTTTACCGTACCCCTTGGACCTTCTTATTGACGATGAAACACAGAAATTGCATCCGAATTTAATACAAAAGGCACAATGCCGACTTAAGTACAAGAGGACTGAAGCTCTAACTTTCTATGATTTGAACCTCTGCTGTGAGTCCAGTTTTAGTTTCCGATGCTTCACTTCACATTTACTGTATCCCTGGGACCTTCTTATTGACGATGAAACACAGAGATTGCATCCGAATTTAATAAAAAAGGCACAATGCCGACATAAGTACAAGAGGACTGATACTCTAACATTCTATGATTTGAACCCCTCCTGTTGAGTCCAGTTTTAGATTCCGATGCTTAACTTCAGGTTTACTGCATCCCTTGGACCTTCTTATTGAGGATGAAACACAGAAATTGCTTCCGAACTTAATAAAAAAAGGCACAATGCCGACTTAAGTACAAGAGGACTGATACTCTAACTTTCTATGATTTGAACCCCTCCTGTGAGCCCAGTTTTAGATTCCGATGCTTAACTTCAGGTTTACTGTATCCCTTGGACCTTCTTATTGACGATGAAACACAGAAATTGCATCCGAATTTAATACAAAAGGCAGAATGCCGACTTAAGTACAAGAGGACTGAAGCTCTAACTTTCTATGATTTGAACCTCTGCTGTGAGTCCAGTTTTAGTTTCCGATGCTTCACTTCACATTTACTGTATCCCTGGGACCTTCTTATTGACGATGAAACACAGAAATTGCATCCGAATTTAATATAAAAAGGCACAATGCCGACTTAAACAAGAGGACTGATACTCTAACTTTCTATGATTTGAACCTCTCCTGTGAGTCCTGTTTTAGATTCCGATGCTTCACTTTGGGTTTACTGTATCCCTTGGACCTTCTTATTGACGATGAAACACAGAAATTGCTTCCGAATGTAATACAAAAGGCACAATGCCGACTTACGTACAATAGGACTGAAACGCTAACTTTCTATGATTTGAACCTCTGCTGTGAGTCGAGTTTTAGTTTCCGATGCTTCACTTCACATTTACTGTATCCCTGGGACCTTCTTATTGACGATGAAACACAGAGATTGCATCCGAATTTAATAAAAAAGGCACAATGCCGACATAAGTACAAGAGGACTGATACTCTTACATTCTATGATTTGAACCCCTCCTGTTGAGTCCAGTTTTAGATTCCGATGCTTAACTTCAGGTTTACTGTATCCCTTGGACCTTCTTATTGAGGATGAAGCACAGAAATTGCTTCCGAATTTAATAAAAAAGGCACAATGCCGACTTAAGTACAAGAGGACTGATACTCTAACTTTCTATGATTTGAACCCCTCCTGTGAGTCCAGTTTTAGATTCCGATGCTTAACTTCTGGTTTACTGTATCCCTTTGACCTTCTTGTTGACGATGAAACACAGAAATTGCATCCGAATTTAATATAAAAAGGCACAATGCCGACTTAAGTACAAGAGGACTGATACTCTAATATTCTATTATTGGAACCCCTCCTGTTGAGTCCAGTTTTAGATTCCGATGCTTAACTTCAGGTTTACTGTATCCCTTGTACCTTCTTATAGACGATGAAACACAGAAATCGCATCCGAATTTAATACAAAAGGCACAATGCCGACGTAAGTACAAGAGGACTGAAACTCTAACTTTCTATGATTTGAACCTCTGCTGTGAGTCCAGTTTTAGTTTCCGATGCTTCACTTCAGGTTTACTGTATCCCTTGGACCTTCTTATTGACGATGAAACACAGAAATTGCATTCGAATCTAATACAAAAGGCACAATGCCGACTTACGTACAAGAGGACTGAAACTCTAACTTTCTATAATTTGAACCTCTGCTGTGAGTCCAGTTTTAGTTTCCGATGCTTAACTTCTGGTTACTGTATCCCTTGGACCTTCTTATTGACGATGAAACACAGAAATTGCTTCCGAATTTAATACAAAAGGCACAATGGGGACTTAAGTACAAGAGGACTGATACTCTAACTTTCTATGATTTGAACCTCTCCTGTGAGTCCTGTTTTAGATTCCGATGCTTCACTTCGGGTTTACTGTATCCCTTGGACCTTCTTATTGACGATGAAACACAGAAATTGCTTCCGAATGTAATACAAAAGGCACAATGCCGACTTACGTACAATAGGACTGAAACTCTAACTTTCTATGATTTGAACCTCTGCTGTGAGTCCAGTATTAGTTTCCGATGCTTAACTTCAGGTTTACTGTATCCCTTGGACCTTCTTATTGACGATGAAACACAGAAATTGCATCCGAATTTAATACAAAAGGCACAATGCCGACTTAAGTACAAGAGGACTGAAACTCTAACTTTCTATGTTTTGAACCTCTGCTGTGAGTCCAGTTTTAGTTTCCGATACTTCACTTCAGGTTTACCGTACCCCTTGGACCTTCTTATTGACGATGAAACACAGAAATTGCATCCGAATTTAATACAAAAGGCACAATGCCGACTTAAGTACAAGAGGACTGAAGCTCCAACTTTCTATGATTTGAACCTCTGCTGTGAGTCCAGTTTTAGTTTCCGATGCTTCACTTCACATTTACTGTATCCCTGGGACCTTCTTATTGACGATGAAACACAGAGATTGCATCCGAATTTAATAAAAAAGGCACAATGCCGACATAAGTACAAGAGGACTGATACTCTAACATTCTATGATTTGAACCCCTCCTGTTGAGTCCAGTTTTAGATTCCGATGCTTAACTTCAGGTTTACTGTATCCCTTCGACCTTCTTATTGAGGATGAAGCACAGAAATTGCTTCCGAATTTAATAAAAAAGGCACAATGCCGACTTAAGTACAAGAGGACTGATACTCTAACTTTCTATGATTTGAACCCCTCCTGTGAGTCCAGTTTTAGATTCCGATGCTTAACTTCTGGTTTACTGTATCCCTTGGACCTTCTTATTGACGATGAAACACAGAAATTGCATCCGAATTTAATACAAAAGCACAATGCTGACTTAAGTACAAGAGGACTGATACTCTAACTTTCTATGATTTGAACCTCTGCTGTGAGTCCAGTTTTAGTTTCCGATGCTTCACTTCAGGTTTACTGTATCCCTTAGACCATCTTATTGACGATGAAACACAGATATTGCATCCGAATTTAATACAAAAGGCACAATGCCGACTTAAGTACAAGAGGACTGAAACTCTAACTTTCTATGATTTGAACCTCTGCTGTGAGTTCAGTTTTAGTTTCCGATGCTTCACTTCGGGTTTATTGTATCCCTTGGACCCTCTTATTGACGATGAAACACAGAAATTGCATCCGAATTTAATACAAAAGGCACAATGCCGACTTAAGTACAAGAGGACTGAAACTCTAACTTTCTATGATTTGAACCTCTGCTGTGAGTCCAGTTTTAGTTTCCGATGCTTAACTTCAGGTTTACTGTATCCCTTGGACCTTCGTATTGACGATGAAGCACAGAAATTGCATCCGAATTTAATACAAGAGGCACAATGCCGACTTAAGTACAAGAGGACTGAAACTCTAACTTTCTATGTTTTGAACCTCTGCTGCGAGTCCAGTTTTAGTTTCCGATGCTTCACTTCAGGTTTACTGTATCCCTTGGACCTTCTTATTGACGATGAAACACAGAAATTGCATCCGAATTTAATACAAAATGCACAATGCCGACATAAGTACAAGAGGACTGAAGCTCTAACTTTCTATGATTTGAACCTCTGCTGTGAGTCCAGTTTTAGTTTCCGATGCTTCACTTCACATTTACTGTATCCCTGGGACCTTCTTATTGACGATGAAACACAGAAATTGCATCCGAATTTAATAAAAAAGGCACAATGCCGACTTAAGTACAAGAGGACTGATACTCTAACATTCTATGATTTGAACCCCTCCTGTTGAGTCCAGTTTTAGATTCCGATGCTTAACTTCAGGTTTACTGCATCCCTTGGACCTTCTTATTGAGGATGAAACACAGAAATTGCTTCCGAACTTAATAAAAAAAGGCACAATGCCGACTTAACTACAAGAGGACTGATACTCTAACTTTCTATGATTTGAACCCCTCCTGTGAGCCCAGTTTTAGATTCCGATGCTTAACTTCAGGTTTACTGTATCCCTTGGACCTTCTTATTGACGATGAAACACAGAAATTGCATCCGAATTTAATACAAAAGGCAGAATGCCGACTTAAGTACAAGAGGACTGAAGCTCTAACTTTCTATGATTTGAACCTCTGCTGTGAGTCCAGTTTTAGTTTCCGATGCTTCACTTCACATTTACTGTATCCCTGGGACCTTCTTATTGACGATGAAACACAGAAATTGCATCCGAATTTAATATAAAAAGGCACAATGCCGACTTAAGTACAAGAGGACTGATACTCTAACTTTCTATGATTTGAACCTCTCCTGTGAGTCCTGTTTTAGATTCCGATGCTTCACTTCGGGTTTACTGTATCCCTTGGACCTTCTTATTGACGATGAAACACAGAAATTGCTTCCGAATGTAATACAAAAGGCACAATGCCGACTTACGTACAATAGGACTGAAACGCTAACTTTCTATGATTTGAACCTCTGCTGTGAGTCCAGTTTTAGTTTCCGATGCTTAACTTCAGGTTTACTGTATCCCTTGGACCTTCTTATTGACGATGAAACACAGAAATTGCATCCGAATTTAATACAAAAGGCACAATGCCAACTTAAGTACAAGAGGACTGAAACTCTAACTTTCTATGTTTTGAACCTCTGCTGTGAGTCCAGTTTTAGTTTCCGATACTTCACTTCAGGTTTACTGTATCCCTTGGACCTTCTTATTGACGATGAAACACAGACACTGCATCCGAATTTAATACAAAAGGCACAATGCCGACTTAAGTACAAGAGGACTGAAGCTCTAACTTTCTATGATTTGAACCTCTGCTGTGAGTCCAGTTTTAGTTTCCGATGCTTCACTTCACATTTACTGTATCCCTGGGACCTTCTTATTGACGATGAAACACAGAGATTGCATCCGAATTTAATAAAAAAGGCACAATGCCGACATAAGTACAAGAGGACTGATACTCTAACAATCTATGATTTGAACCCCTCCTGTTGAGTCCAGTTTTAGATTCCGATGCTTAACTTCAGGTTTACTGTATCCCTTGGACCTTCTTATTGAGGATGAAGCACAGAAATTGCTTCCGAATTTAATAAAAAAGGCACAATGCCGACTTAAGTACAAGAGGACTGATACTCTAACTTTCTATGATTTGAACCCCTCCTGTGAGTCCAGTTTTAGATTCCGATGCTTAACTTCTGGTTTACTGTATCCCTTTGACCTTCTTATTGACGATGAAACACAGAAATTGCATCCGAATTTAATATAAAAAGGCACAATGCCGACTTAAGTACAAGAGGACTGATACTCTAATATTCTATGATTGGAACCCCTCCTGTTGAGTCCAGTTTTAGATTCCGATGCTTAACTTCAGGTTTACTGTATCCCTTGTACCTTCTTATTGACGATGAAACACAGAAATTGCATCCGAATTTAATACAAAAGGCACAATGCCGACGTAAGTACAAGAGGACTGAAACTCTAACTTTCTATGATTTGAACCTCTGCTGTGAGTCCAGTTTTAGTTTCCGATGCTTCACTTCAGGTTTACTGTATCCCTTGGACCTTCTTATTGACGATGAAACACAGAAATTGCATTCGAATCTAATACAAAAGGCACAATGCCGACTTACGTACAAGAGGACTGAAACTCTAACTTTCTATAATTTGAACCTCTGCTGTGAGTCCAGTTTTAGTTTCCGATGCCTAACTTCTGGTTACTGTATCCCTTGGACCTTCTTATTGACGATGAAACACAGAAATTGCATCCGAATTTAATACAAAAGGCACAATGGGGACTTAAGTACAAGAGGACTGATACTCTAACTTTCTATGATTTGAACCTCTCCTGTGAGTCCTGTTTTAGATTCCGATGCTTCACTTCGGGTTTACTGTATCCCTTGGACCTTCTTATTGACGATGAAACACAGAAATTGCTTCCGAATGTAATACAAAAGGCACAATGCCGACTTACGTACAATAGGACTGAAACTCTAACTTTCTATGATTTGAACCTCTGCTGTGAGTCCAGTATTAGTTTCCGATGCTTAACTTCAGGTTTACTGTATCCCTTGGACCTTCTTATTGACGATGAAACACAGAAATTGCATCCGAATTTAATACAAAAGGCACAATGCCGACTTAAGTACAAGAGGACTGAAACTCTAACTTTCTATGTTTTGAACCTCTGCTGTGAGTCCAGTTTTAGTTTCCGATACTTCACTTCAGGTTTACCGTACCCCTTGGACCTTCTTATTGACGATGAAACACAGAAATTGCATCCGAATTTAATACAAAAGGCACAATGCCGACTTAAGTACAAGAGGACTGAAGCTCTAACTTTCTATGATTTGAACCTCTGCTGTGAGTCCAGTTTTAGTTTCCGATGCTTCACTTCACATTTACTGTATCCCTGGGACCTTCTTATTGACAATGAAACACAGAGATTGCATCCGAATTTAATAAAAAAGGCACAATGCCGACATAAGTACAAGAGGACTGATACTCTAACATTCTATGATTTGAACCCCTCCTGTTGAGTCCAGTTTTAGATTCCGATGCTTAACTTCAGGTTTACTGTATCCCTTGGACCTTCTTATTGAGGATGAAGCACAGAAATTGCTTCCGAATTTAATAAAAAAGGCACAATGCCGACTTAAGTACAAGAGGACTGATACTCTAACTTTCTATGATTTGAACCCCTCCTGTGAGTCCAGTTTTAGATTCCGATGCTTAACTTCTGGTTTACTGTATCCCTTGGACCTTCTTATTGACGATGAAACACAGAAATTGCATCCGAATTTAATACAAAAGGCACAATGCTGACTTAAGTACAAGAGGACTGATACTCTAACTTTCTATGATTTGAACCTCTGCTGTGAGTCCAGTTTTAGTTTCCGATGCTTCACTTCAGGTTTACTGTATCCCTTAGACCATCTTATTGACGATGAAACACAGATATTGCATCCGAATTTAATACAAAAGGCACAATGCCGACTTAAGTACAAGAGGACTGAAACTCTAACTTTCTATGATTTGAACCTCTGCTGTGAGTCCAGTTTTAGTTTCCGATGCTTCACTTCAGGTTTACTGTATCCCTTGGACCTTCTTATTGACGATGAAACACAGAAATTGCATCCGAATTTAATACAAAAGGCACAAGGCCGACTTAAGTACAAGAGGACTGAAACTGTAACTTTCTATGATTTGAACCTCTGCTGTGTGTCCAGTTTAAGTTTCCGATGCTTCACTTCAGTTTTACTGTATCCCTTGGACCTTCTTATTGACGATGAAACACAGAAATTGCATCCGAATGTAATACAAAAGTCACAATGCCGACTTAAGTACAAGAGGACTGATACTCTAACTTTCTATGATTTGAACCTCTGCTGTGAGTCCAGTTTTAGTTTCCGATGCTTCACTTCAGGTTTACTGAATCCCTTGGACCTTCTTATTGACGATGAAACACAGATATTGCATCCGAATTTAATAAAATAGGCACAATGCCGACTTAAGTACAAGAGGACTGAAACTCTAACTTTCTATGTTTTGAACCTCTGCTGTGAGTCCAGTTTTAGTTTCCGATGCTTCACATCAGGTTTACTGTATCCCTTGGACCTTCTTATTGACGATGAAACAC
>NW_025726249.1:0-103832 GCF_021461395.2 Schistocerca americana
AGATTCAATACATCGTCCTCCATCCGACTTGTCTCCAAGGGTCTATTGCTGCCTCGGGCACCTTATGGTCGTTCTCCTGTGAGTCTAGATTTTCGAATCCGACGCAAAAATGATAGTGAATTGTAACGTTCAGCGCCTCCTAATGACGATAGAAGACTCAAATTGCGTCGCGATCCAATACATCGTCCTCCAGCCGACTTGTCTCCAAGGGTCTATTGCTGCCTCGGGCACCTTATGGTCGTTCTCCTGTGAGTTTAGATTATCGAATCCGACGCAAAAGTGATTGTTAATTGTAACGTTCAGGGCCTTCTAATGACGATGGAACACTCAAATTGCGTCGAGATTCAATACATCGGCCTCCAGCCTACTTGTCTCCAAGGGGATATCGCTGCCTCGGGCACCACATGGTCCTTCTCCTGTGAGTCTAGATTTTCGAATCCGATGCAAAAATGATAGTGAATTGTAACGTTCAGGGCCTTCTAATGACGATGGAACACTCAAAATGCGTCGAGATTCAATACATCGGCCTCCAGCCTACTTGTCTCCAAGGGGATATCGCTGCCTCGGGCACCACATGGTCCTTCTCCTGTGAGTCTAGATTTTCGAATCCGACGCAAAAATGATAGTGAATTGTAACGTTCAGCGCCTCCTAATGACGATAGAAGACTCAAATTGCGTCGCGATCTAATACATCGTCCTCCAGCCGACTTGTCTCTAAGGGTCTATTGCTGCCTCGGGCACCTTATGGTCGTTCTCCTGTGAGTCTAGATTTTCGAACCCGACGCTAAAATGATAGTTAATTGTAACGTTCAGGGCCTTGTAATGACGATGGAACACTCAAATTGCGTCGAGATTCAATACATTGGCCTCCAGCCGACTTGTCTCCAAGGGTCTATTGCTGCCTCGGGCACCTTATGGTCGTTCTCCTGTGAGTTTAGATTATCGAATCCGACGCAAAAATGATAGTGAATTGTAACGTTCAGCGCCTCCTAATGACGATAGAAGACTCAAATTGCGTCGCGATCCAATACATCGTCCTCCAGCCGACTTGTCTCCAAGGGTCTATAGCTGCCTCGGACACCTTATGGTCGTTCTCCTGTGAGTCTAGACTTTCGAATCCGACGCAAAAATGATAGTTAATTGTAACGTTCAGAGCCTTGTAATGACGATGGAACACTCAAATTGCGTCGAGATTCAATACATCGGCCTCCAGCCGACTTGTCTCCAAGGGTCTATTGCTGCCTCGGGCACCTTATGGTCGTTCTCCTGTGAGTCTAGATTTTCGAATCCGACGCAAAAATGATAGTGAATTGTAACGTTTAGGGCCTTCTAATGACGATGGGACACTCAAATTGCGTCGAGATTCAATACATCGTCCTCCAGCCGACTTGTCTCCAAGGGTCTATTGCTGCCTCGGGCACCTTATGGTCGTTCTCCTGTGAGTTTAGATTATCGAATCCGACGCAAAAATGATCGTTAATTATAACGTTCAGGGCCTCCTAATGCCGATGGAACACTCAAATTGCGTCGACATTCAATACATCGGCCTCCAGTCTACTTGTCTCCAAGGGTCTATTGCTGCCTCGGCACCTTATGGTCGTTGTCCTGTGAGTCTAGATTTTCGAATCCGACGCAAAAATGATAGTTAATTGTAACGTTCAGGGCCTTCTAATGACGATGGAACACTCAAATTGCGTCGAGATTCAATACATCGGCCTCCAGCCGACTTGTCTCCAAGGGTCTATTGCTGCCTCGGGCACCTTATGGTCGTTCTCCTGTGAGTTTAGATGATCGAATCCGACGCAAAAATGATAGTTAATTATAACGTTCAGGGCCTCCTAATGCCGATGGAACACTCAAATTGCGTCGAGATTCAATACATCGGCCTCCAGCCGACTTGTCTCCAAGGGTCTATTGCTGCCTCGGGCACCTTATGGTCGTTCTCCTGTGAGTCTAGATTTTCGAATCCGACGCAAAAATGATAGTGAATTGTAACGTTCAGGGCCTTCTAATGACGATGGGACACTCAAATTGCGTCGAGATTCAATACATCGTCCTCCAGCCGACTTGTCTCCAAGGGTCTATTGCTGCCTCGGGCACCTTATGGTCGTTCTCCTGTGAGTTTAGATTATCGAATCCGACGCAAAAATGATCGTTAATTATAACGTTCAGGCCCTCCTAATGCCGATGGAACACTCAAATTGCGTCGAGATTCAATACATCGGCCTCCAGCCTACTTGTCTCCAAGGGTCTATTGCTGCCTCGGGCACCTTATGGTCGTTGTCCTGTGAGTCTAGATTTTCGAATCCGACGCAAAAATGATAGTTAATTGTAACGTTCAGGGCCTTCTAATGACGATGGAACACTCAAATTGCGTCGAGATTCAATACATCGTCCTCCAGCCGACTTGTCTCCAAGGGAATATTGCTGTCTCGGGCACAATATGATCCTTGTCCTGTGAGTCTAGATTTTCGAATCCGACGCAAAAATGATAGTGAATTGTAACGTTCAGCGCCTCCTAATGACGATAGAAGACTCAAATTGCGTCGCGATCCAATACATCGTCCTCCAGCCGACTTGTCTCCAAGGGTCTATTGCTGCCTCGGGCACCTTATGGTCGTTCTCCTGTGAGTCTAGATTTTCGAATCCGACGCAAAAATGATAGTTAATTGTAACGTTCAGGGCCTTGTAATGACGATGGAACACTCAAATTGCGTCGAGATTCAATACATCGGCCTCCAGCCGACTTGTCTCCAAGGGTCTATTGCTGCCTCGGGCACCTTATGGTCGTTCTCCTGTGAGTTTAGATTATCGAATCCGACGCAAAAATGATAGTTAATTATAACGTTCAGGGCCTCCTAATGCCGATGGAACACTCAAATTGCGTCGAGATTCAATACATCGGCCTCCAGCCGACTTGTCTCCAAGGGTCTATTGCTGCCTCGGGCACCTTATGGTCGTTGTCCTGTGAGTCTAGATTTTCGAATCCGACGCAAAAATGATAGTTAATTGTAACGTTCAGGGCCTTGTAATGACGATGGAACACTCAAATTGCGTCGAGATTCAATACATCGGCCTCCAGCCTACTTGTGCCAAGGGTCTATTGCTGCCTTGGGCACCTTACGGTCGTTCTCCTGTGAGTTTAGATTATCGAATCCACCGCAAAAATGATAGTTAATTATAACGAGCAGGGCCTCCTAATGCCGATGGAACACTCAAATTGCGTCGAGATTCAATACATCGGCCTCCAGCCGACTTGTCTCCAAGGGTCTATTGCTGCCTCGGGCACCTTATGGTCGTTGTCCTGTGAGTCTAGATTTTCGAATCCGACGCAAAAATGATAGTTAATTGTAACGTTCAGGGCCTTCTAATGACGATGGAACACTCAAATTGCGTCGAGATTCAATACATCGGCCTCCAGCCTACTTGTCTCCAAGGGGATATCGCTGCCTCGGGCACCACATGGTCCTTCTCCTGTGAGTCTAGATTTTCGAATCCGACGCAAAAATGATTGTGAATTGTAACGTTCAGCGCCTCCTAATGACGATAGAAGACTCAAATTGCGTCGCGATCCAATACATCGTCCTCCAGCCGACTTGTCTCCAAGGGTCTATTGCTGCCTCGGGCACCTTATGGTCGTTCTCCTGTGAGTCTAGATTTTCGAATCCGACGCAAAAATGATAGTTAATTGTAACGTTCAGGGCCTTGTAATGACGATGGAACACTCAAATTGCGTCGAGATTCAATACATCGGCCTCCAGCCGACTTGTCTCCAAGGGTCTATTGCTGCCTCGGGCACCTTATGGTCGTTCTCCTGTGAGTTTAGATTATCGAATCCGACGCAAAAATGATAGTTAATTATAACGTTCAGGGCCTCCTAATGCCGATGGAACACTCAAATTGCGTCGAGATTCAATACATCGGCCTCCAGCCGACTTGTCTCCAAGGGTCTATTGCTGCCTCGGGCACCTTATGGTCGTTCTCCTGTGAGTCTAGATTTTCGAATCCGACGCAAAAATGATAGTGAATTGTAACGTTCAGGGCCTTCTAATGACGATGGGACACTCAAATTGCGTCGAGATTCAGTACATCGTCCTCCAGCCGACTTGTCTCCAAGGGTCTATTGCTGCCTCGGGCACCTTATGGTCGTTCTCCTGTGAGTTTAGATTATCGAATCCGACGCAAAAATGATCGTTAATTATAACGTTCAGGCCCTCCTAATGCCGATGGAACACTCAAATTGCGTCGAGATTCAATACATCGGCCTCCAGCCTACTTGTCTCCAAGGGTCTATTGCTGCCTCGGGCACCTTATGGTCGTTGTCCTGTGAGTCTAGATTTTCGAATCCGACGCAAAAATGATAGTTAATTGTAACGTTCAGGGCCTTCTAATGACGATGGAACACTCAAATTGCGTCGAGATTCAATACATCGTCCTCCAGCCGACTTGTCTCCAAGGGAATATTGCTGTCTCGGGCACAATATGATCCTTGTCCTGTGAGTCTAGATTTTCGAATCCGGCGCAAAAATGATAGTGAATTGTAACGTTCAGCGCCTCCTAATGACCTAATGACCACATGGTCTTTCTCCTGTGAGTCCAGATTTTCGAATCCGACGCAAAAATGATAGTGAATTGTAACGTTCAGCGCCTCCTAATGACGATAGAAGACTCAAATTGCGTCGCGATCCAATACATCGTCCTCCAGCCGACTTGTCTCCAAGGGTCTATTGCTGCCTCGGGCACCTTATGGTCGTTCTCCTGTGAGTCTAGATATTCGAACCCGACGTAAAAATGATAGTTAATTGTAACGTTCAGGGCCTCCTAATGCCGATGGAACACTCAAATTGCGTCGAGATTCAATACATCGTCCTCCAGCCGACTTGTCTCCAAGGGGATATTGCTGTCTCGGGCACAATATGATCCTTCTCCTGTGAGTCTAGATTTTCGAATCCGACGCAAAAATGATAGTGAATTGTAACGTTCAGCGCCTCCTAATGACGATAGAAGACTCAAATTGCGTCGCGATCCAATACATCGTCCTCCAGCCGACTTGTCTCCAAGGGTCTATTGCTGCCTCGGGCACCTTATGGTCGTTCTCCTGTGAGTCTAGATTTTCGAATCCGACGCAAAAATGATAGTTAATTGTAACGTTCAGGGCCTTGTAATGACGATGGAACACTCAAATTGCGTCGAGATTCAATACATCGGCCTCCAGCCGACTTGTCTCCAAGGGTCTATTGCTGCCTCGGGCACCTTATGGTCGTTCTCCTGTGAGTTTAGATTATCGAATCCGACGCAAAAATGATAGTTAATTATAACGTTCAGGGCCTCCTAATGCCGATGGAACACTCAAATTGCGTCGAAATTCAATACATCGGCCTCCAGCCGACTTGTCTCCAAGGGTCTATTGCTGCCTCGGGCACCTTATGGTCGTTGTCCTGTGAGTCTAGATTTTCGAATCCGACGCAAAAATGATAGTTAATTGTAACGTTCAGGGCCTTGTAATGACGATGGAACACTCAAATTGCGTCGAGATTCAATACATCGGCCTCCAGCCTACTTGTCTCCAAGGGTCTATTGCTGCCTTGGGCACCTTACGGTCGTTCTCCTGTGAGTTTAGATTATCGAATCCACCGCAAAAATGATAGTTAATTATAACGAGCAGGGCCTCCTAATGCCGATGGAACACTCAAATTGCGTCGAGATTCAATACATCGGCCTCCAGCCGACTTGTCTCCAAGGGTCTATTGCTGCCTCGGGCACCTTATGGTCGTTCTCCTGTGAGTCTAGATTTTCGAACCCGACGCTAAAATGATAGTTAATTGTAACGTTCAGGGCCTTCTAATGACGATGGGACACTCAAATTGCGTCGAGATTCAATACATCGTCCTCCATCCGACTTGTCTCCAAGGGTCTATTGCTGCCTCGGGCACCTTATGGTCGTTCTCCTGTGAGTCTAGATTTTCGAATCCGACGCAAAAATGATAGTGAATTGTAACGTTCAGCGCCTCCTAATGACGATAGAAGACTCAAATTGCGTCGCGATCCAATACATCGTCCTCCAGCCGACTTGTCTCCAAGGGTCTATTGCTGCCTCGGGCACCTTATGGTCGTTCTCCTGTGAGTTTAGATTATCGAATCCGACGCAAAAGTGATAGTTAATTGTAACGTTCAGGGCCTTCTAATGACGATGGAACACTCAAATTGCGTCGAGATTCAGTACATCGGCCTCCAGCCTACTTGTTTCCAAGGGGATATCGCTGCCTCGGGCACCACATGGTCCTTCTCCTGTGAGTCTAGATTTTCGAATCCGACGCAAAAATGATGGTGAATTGTAACGTTCAGGGCCTTCTAATGACGATGGAACACTCAAATTGCGTCGAGATTCAATACATCGGCCTCCAGCCTACTTGTCTCCAAGGGGATATCGCTGCCTCGGGCACCACATGGTCCTTCTCCTGTGAGTCTAGATTTTCGAATCCGACGCAAAAATGATAGTGAATTGTAACGTTCAGGGCCTTCTAATGACGATAGAAGACTCAAATTGCGTCGCGATCCAATACATCGTCCTCCAGCCGACTTGTCTCTAAGGGTCTATTGCTGCCTCGGGCACCTTATGGTCGTTCTCCTGTGAGTCTAGATTTTCGAACCCGACGCTAAAATGATAGTTAATTGTAACGTTCAGGGCCTTGTAATGACGATGGAACACTCAAATTGCGTCGAGATTCAATACATCGGCCTCCAGCCGACTTGTCTCCAAGGGTCTATTGCTGCCTCGGGCACCTTATGGTCGTTCTCCTGTGAGTTTAGATTATCGAATCCGACGCAAAAATGATAGTGAATTGTAACGTTCAGCGCCTCCTAATGACGATAGAAGACTCAAATTGCGTCGCGATCCAATACATCGTCCTCCAGCCGACTTGTCTCCAAGGGTCTATTGCTGCCTCGGACACCTTATGGTCGTTCTCCTGTGAGTCTAGACTTTCGAATCCGACGCAAAAATGATAGTTAATTGTAACGTTCAGGGCCTTGTAATGACGATGGAACACTCAAATTGCGTCGAGATTCAATACATCGGCCTCCAGCCGACTTGTCTCCAAGGGTCTATTGCTGCCTCGGGCACCTTATGGTCGTTCTCCTGTGAGTCTAGATTTTCGAATCCGACGCAAAAATGATAGTGAATTGTAACGTTCAGGGCCTTCTAATGACGATGGGACACTCAAATTGCGTCGAGATTCAATACATCGTCCTCCAGCCGACTTGTCTCCAAGGGTCTATTGCTGCCTCGGGCACCTTATGGTCGTTCTCCTGTGAGTTTAGATTATCGAATCCGACGCAAAAATGATCGTTAATTATAACGTTCAGGGCCTCCTAATGCCGATGGAACACTCAAATTGCGTCGACATTCAATACATCGGCCTCCAGTCTACTTGTCTCCAAGGGTCTATTGCTGCCTCGGGCACCTTATGGTCGTTGTCCTGTGAGTCTAGATTTTCGAATCCGACGCAAAAATGATAGTTAATTGTAACGTTCAGGGCCTTCTAATGACGATGGAACACTCAAATTGCGTCGAGATTCAATACATCGGCCTCCAGCCTACTTGTCTCCAAGGGGATATCGCTGCCTCGGGCACCACATGGTCCTTCTCCTGTGAGTCTAGATTTTCGAATCCGACGCAAAAATGATTGTGAATTGTAACGTTCAGCGCCTCCTAATGACGATAGAAGACTCAAATTGCGTCGCGATCCAATACATCGTCCTCCAGCCGACTTGTCTCCAAGGGTCTATTGCTGCCTCGGGCACCTTATGGTCGTTCTCCTGTGAGTCTAGATTTTCGAACCCGACGCTAAAATGATAGTGAATTGTAACGTTCAGCGCCTCCTAATGACGATAGAAGACTCAAATTGCGTCGCGATCCAATACATCGTCCTCCAGCCGACTTGTCTCCAAGGGTCTATTGCTGCCTCGGGCACCTTATGGTCGTTCTCCTGTGAGTCTAGATTTTCGAATCCGACGCAAAAATGATAGTTAATTGTAACGTTCAGGGCCTTGTAATGACGATGGAACACTCAAATTGCTTCGAGATTCAATACATCGTCCTCCAGCCGACTTGTCTCCAAGGGTCTATTGCTGCCTCGGGCACCTTATGGTCGTTCTCCTGTGAGTCTAGATTTTCGAATCCGACGCAAAAATGATAGTTAATTGTAACGTTCAGGGCCTTCTAATGACGATGGAACACTCAAATTGCGTCGAGATGCAATACATCGGCCTCCAGCCTACTTGTCTCCAAGGGGATATCGCTGCCTCGGGCACCACAAGGTCCTTCTCCTGTGAGTCTAGATTTTCGAATCCGACGCAAAAATGATAGTGAATTGTAACGTTCAGGGCCTTCTAATGACGATGGGACACTCAAATTGCGTCGAGATTCAATACATCGTCCTCCAGCCGACTTGTCTCCAAGGGGATATTGCTGCCTCGGGCACCTTATGGTCGTTCTCCTGTGAGTTTAGATTATCGAATCCGACGCAAAAATGATAGTTAATTATAACGTTCAGGGCCTCCTAATGCCGATGGAACACTCAAATTGCGTCGAGATTCAATACATCGGCCTCCAGCCGACTTGTCTCCAAGGGGATATCGCTGCCTCGGGCACCACATGGTCCTTCTCCTGTGAGTTTAGATTTTCGAATCCGACGCAAAAATGATAGTTAATTGTAACGTTCAGGGCCTTCTAATGACGATGGAACACTCAAATTGCGTCGAGATTCAATACATCGGCCTCCAGCCTACTTGTCTCCAAGGGGATATCGCTGCCTCGGGCACCACATGGTCCTTCTCCTGTGAGTATAGATTTTCGAATCCGACGCAAAAATGATAGTGAATTGTAACGTTCAGCGCCTCCTAATGACGATAGAAGACTCAAATTGCGTCGCGATCCAATACATCGTCCTCCAGAAGACTTGTCTCCAAGGGTCTATTGCTGCCTCGGGCACCTTATGGTCGTTCTCCTGTGAGTCTAGATTTTCGAATCCGACGCAAAAATGATAGTTAATTGTAACGTTCAGGGCCTTGTAATGACGATCGAACACTCAAATTGCGTCGAGATTCAATACATCGGCCTCCAGCCGACTTGTCTCCAAGGATCTAATGCTGCCTCGGGCACTTTCTGGTCGTTCTCTTGTAATTCTAGATTTTCGAATCCGACGCAAAAATGATAGTTAATTGTAACGTTCAGGGCCTCCTAATGCCGATGGAACACTCAAATTGCGTCGAGATCCAATACATCGTCCTCCAGCCGACTTGTCTCCAAGGGTCTATTGCTGCCTCGGGCACCTTATGGTCGTTCTCCTGTGAGTTTAGATTATCGAATCCGACGCAAAAATGATAGTTAATTGTAACGTTCAGGGCCTTCTAATGACGATGGGACACTCAAATTGCGTCGAGATTCAATACAACGTCCTCCAGCCGACTTGTCTCCAAGGGTCTATTACTGCCTCGGGCACCTTATGGTCGTTCTCCTGTGAGTCTAGATTTTCGAATCCGACGCAAAAATGATAGTGAATTGTAACGTTCAGCGCCTCCTAATGACGATAGAAGACTCAAATTGCGTCGCGATCCAATACATCGTCCTCCAGCCGACTTGTCTCCAAGGGTCTATTGCTGCCTCGGGCACCTTATGGTCGTTCTCCTGTGAGTCTAGATTTTCGAATCCGACGCAAAAATGATAGTTAATTGTAACGTTCAGGGCCTTATAATGACGAAGGAACACTCAAATTGCGTCGAGATTCAATACATCGGCCTCCAGCCGACTTGTCTCCAAGGGTCTATTGCTGCCTCGGGCACCTTATGGTCGTTCTCCTGTGAGTCTAGATTTTCGAACCCGACGCAAAAATGATAGTTAATTGTAACGTTCAGGGCCTCCTAATGACGATGGAACACTCAAATTGCGTCGAGATTCAATACATCGTCCTCCAGCCGACTTGTCTCCAAGGGTCTATTGCTGCCTCGGGCACCTTATGGTCGTTCTCCTGTGAGTCTAGATTTTCGAATCCGACGCAAAAATGATAGTTAATTGTAACGTTCAGGGCCTTCTAATGACGATGGAACACTCAAATTGCGTCGAGATGCAATACATCGGCCTCCAGCCTACTTGTCTCCAAGGGGATATCGCTGCCTCGGGCACCACAAGGTCCTTCTCCTGTGAGTCTAGATTTTCGAATCCGACGCAAAAATGATAGTGAATTGTAACGTTCAGGGGCTTCTAATGACGATGGGACACTCAAATTGCGTCGAGATTCAATACATCGTCCTCCAGCCGACTTGTCTCCAAGGGGATATTGCTGCCTCGGGCACCTTATGGTCGTTCTCCTGTGAGTTTAGATTATCGAATCCGACGCAAAAATGATAGTTAATTATAACGTTCAGGGCCTCCTAATGCCGATGGAACACTCAAATTGCGTCGAGATTCAATACATCGGCCTCCAGCCGACTTGTCTCCAAGGGGATATCGCTGCCTCGGGCACCACATGGTCCTTCTCCTGTGAGTTTAGATTTTCGAATCCGACGCAAAAATGATAGTTAATTGTAACGTTCAGGGCCTTCTAATGACGATGGAACACTCAAATTGCGTCGAGATTCAATACATCGGCCTCCAGCCTACTTGTCTCCAAGGGGATATCGCTGCCTCGGGCACCACATGGTCCTTCTCCTGTGAGTATAGATTTTCGAATCCGACGCAAAAATGATAGTGAATTGTAACGTTCAGCGCCTCCTAATGACGATAGAAGACTCAAATTGCGTCGCGATCCAATACATCGTCCTCCAGAAGACTTGTCTCCAAGGGTCTATTGCTGCCTCGGGCACCTTATGGTCGTTCTCCTGTGAGTCTAGATTTTCGAATCCGACGCAAAAATGATAGTTAATTGTAACGTTCAGGGCCTTGTAATGACGATGGAACACTCAAATTGCGTCGAGATTCAATACATCGGCCTCCAGCCGACTTGTCTCCAAGGATCTAATGCTGCCTCGGGCACTTACTTTATGGTCGTTCTCTTGTAATTCTAGATTTTCGAATCCGACGCAAAAATGATAGTTAATTGTAACGTTCAGGGCCTCCTAATGCCGATGGAACACTCAAATTGCGTCGAGATCCAATACATCGTCCTCCAGCCGACTTGTCTCCAAGGGTCTATTGCTGCCTCGGGCACCTTATGGTCGTTCTCCTGTGAGTTTAGATTATCGAATCCGACGCAAAAATGATAGTTAATTGTAACGTTCAGGGCCTTCTAATGACGATGGGACACTCAAATTGCGTCGAGATTCAATACAACGTCCTCCAGCCGACTTGTCTCCAAGGGGATATTGCTGTCTCGGGCACAATATGATCCTTCTCCTGTGAGTCTAGATTTTCGAATCCGACGCAAAAATGATAGTGAATTGTAACGTTCAGGGCCTTCTAATGACGATGGAACACTCAAATTGCGTCGAGATTCAATACATCGGCCTCCAGCCGACTTGTCTCCAAGGGTCTATTGCTGCCTCGGGCACCTTATGGTCGTTCTCCTGTGAGTTTAGATTATCGAATCCGACGCAAAAATGATAGTTAATTGTAACGTTCAGGGCCTTCTAATGCCGATGGAACACTCAAATTGCGTCGAGATTCAATACATCGGCCTCCACCCGACTTGTCTCCAAGGGTCTATTGCTGCCTCGGGCACCTTATGGTCATTCTCCTGTGAGTTTAGATTATCGAATCCGACGCAAAAATGATAGTGAATTGTAACGTTCAGCGCCTCCTAATGACGATAGAAGACTCAAATTGCGTCGCGATCCAATACATCGTCCTCCAGCCGACTTGTCTCCAAGGGTCTATTGCTGCCTCGGGCACCTTATGGTCGTTCTCCTGTGAGTCTAGATTTTCGAATCCGACGCAAAAATGATAGTGAATTGTAACGTTCAGGGCCTTCTAATGACGATGGGACACTCAAATTGCGTCGAGATTCAATACATCGTCCTCCAGCCGACTTGTCTCCAAGGGTCTATTGCTGCCTCGGGCACCTTATGGTCGTTGTCCTGTGAGTCTAGATTTTCGAATCCGACGCAAAAATGATAGTTAATTGTAACGTTCAGGGCCTTCTAATGACGATGGAACACTCAAATTGCGTCGAGATTCAATACATCGGCCTCCAGCCTACTTGTCTCCAAGGGGATATCGCTGCCTCGGGCACCACATGGTCCTTCTCCTGTGAGTCTAGATTTTCGAATCCGACGCAAAAATGATAGTGAATTGTAACGTTCAGCGCCTCCTAATGACGATAGAAGACTCAAATTGCGTCGCGATCCAATACATCGTCCTCCAGCCGACTTGTCTCCAAGGGTCTATTGCTGCCTCGGGCACCTTATGGTCGTTCTCCTGTGAGTCTAGATTTTCGAACCCGACGCTAAAATGATAGTGAATTGTAACGTTCAGCGCCTCCTAATGACGATTGAAGACTCAAATTGCGTCGCGATCCAATACATCGTCCTCCAGCCGACTTGTCTCCAAGGGTCTATTGCTGCCTCGGGCACCTTATGGTCGTTCTCCTGTGAGTCTAGATTTTCGAACCCGACGTAAAAATGATAGTTAATTGTAACGTTCAGGGCCTCCTAATGCCGATGGAACACTCAATATGCGTCGAGATTCAATACATCGTCCTCCAGCCGACTTGTCTCCAAGGGGATATTGCTGTCTCGGGCACTATATGATCCTTCTCCTGTGAGTCTAGATTTTCGAATCCGACGCAAAAATGATAGTGAATTGTAACGTTCAGCGCCTCCTAATGACGATAGAAGACTCAAATTGCGTCGCGATCCAATACATCGTCCTCCAGCCGACTTGTCTCCAAGGGTCTATTGCTGCCTCGGGCACCTTATGGTCGTTCTCCTGTGAGTCTAGATTTTCGAATACGACGCAAAAATGATCGTTAATTATAACGTTCAGGGCCTCCTAATGCCGATGGAACACTCAAATTGCGTCGACATTCAATACATCGGCCTCCAGTCTACTTGTCTCCAAGGGTCTATTGCTGCCTCGGGCACCTTATGGTCGTTGTCCTGTGAGTCTAGATTTTCGAATCCGACGCAAAAATGATAGTTAATTGTAACGTTCAGGGCCTTCTAATGACGATGGAACACTCAAATTGCGTCGAGATTCAATACATCGGCCTCCAGCCTACTTGTCTCCAAGGGGATATCGCTGCCTCGGGCACCACATGGTCCTTCTCCTGTGAGTCTAGATTTTCGAATCCGACGCAAAAATGATAGTGAATTGTAACGTTCAGGGCCTTCTAATGCCGATGGAACACTCAAATTGCGTCGAGATTCAATACATCGGCCTCCACCCGACTTGTCTCCAAGGGTCTATTGCTGCCTCGGGCACCTTATGGTCATTCTCCTGTGAGTTTAGATTATCGAATCCGACGCAAAAATGATAGTGAATTGCAACGTTCAGCGCCTCCTAATGACGATAGAAGACTCAAATTGCGTCGCGATCCAATACATCGTCCTCCAGCCGACTTGTCTCCAAGGGTCTATTGCTGCCTCGGGCACCTTATGGTCGTTCTCCTGTGAGTCTAGATTTTCGAATCCGACGCAAAAATGATAGTGAATTGTAACGTTCAGGGCCTTCTAATGACGATGGGACACTCAAATTGCGTCGAGATTCAATACATCGTCCTCCAGCCGACTTGTCTCCAAGGGTCTATTGCTGCCTCGGGCACCTTATGGTCGTTGTCCTGTGAGTCTAGATTTTCGAATCCGACGCAAAAATGATAGTTAATTGTAACGTTCAGGGCCTTCTAATGACGATGGAACACTCAAATTGCGTCGAGATTCAATACATCGGCCTCCAGCCTACTTGTCTCCAAGGGGATATCGCTGCCTCGGGCACCACATGGTCCTTCTCCTGTGAGTCTAGATTTTCGAATCCGACGCAAAAATGATAGTGAATTGTAACGTTCAGCGCCTCCTAATGACGATAGAAGACTCAAATTGCGTCGCGATCCAATACATCGTCCTCCAGCCGACTTGTCTCCAAGGGTCTATTGCTGCCTCGGGCACCTTATGGTCGTTCTCCTGTGAGTCTAGATTTTCGAACCCGACGCTAAAATGATAGTGAATTGTAACGTTCAGCGCCTCCTAATGACGATTGAAGACTCAAATTGCGTCGCGATCCAATACATCGTCCTCCAGCCGACTTGTCTCCAAGGGTCTATTGCTGCCTCGGGCACCTTATGGTCGTTCTCCTGTGAGTCTAGATTTTCGAACCCGACGTAAAAATGATAGTTAATTGTAACGTTCAGGGCCTCCTAATGCCGATGGAACACTCAATATGCGTCGAGATTCAATACATCGTCCTCCAGCCGACTTGTCTCCAAGGGGATATTGCTGTCTCGGGCACTATATGATCCTTCTCCTGTGAGTCTAGATTTTCGAATCCGACGCAAAAATGATAGTGAATTGTAACGTTCAGCGCCTCCTAATGACGATAGAAGACTCAAATTGCGTCGCGATCCAATACATCGTCCTCCAGCCGACTTGTCTCCAAGGGTCTATTGCTGCCTCGGGCACCTTATGGTCGTTCTCCTGTGAGTCTAGATTTTCGAATACGACGCAAAAATGATCGTTAATTATAACGTTCAGGGCCTCCTAATGCCGATGGAACACTCAAATTGCGTCGACATTCAATACATCGGCCTCCAGTCTACTTGTCTCCAAGGGTCTATTGCTGCCTCGGGCACCTTATGGTCGTTGTCCTGTGAGTCTAGATTTTCGAATCCGACGCAAAAATGATAGTTAATTGTAACGTTCAGGGCCTTCTAATGACGATGGAACACTCAAATTGCGTCGAGATTCAATACATCGGCCTCCAGCCTACTTGTCTCCAAGGGGATATCGCTGCCTCGGGCACCACATGGTCCTTCTCCTGTGAGTCTAGATTTTCGAATCCGACGCAAAAATGATAGTGAATTGTAACGTTCAGGGCCTTCTAATGACGATGGTACACTCAAATTGCGTCGAGATTCAATACATCGGCCTCCAGCCTACTTGTCTCCAAGGGGATATCGCTGCCTCGGCACCACATGGTCCTTCTCCTGTGAGTCTAGATTTTCGAATCCGACGCAAAAATGATAGTGAATTGTAACGTTCAGCGCCTCCTAATGACGATAAAGGCTCAAATTGCGTCGCGATCCAATACATCGTCCTCCAGCCGACTTGTCTCTAAGGGTCTATTGCTGCCTCGGGCACCTTATGGTCGTTCTCCTGTGAGTCTAGATTTTCGAACCCGACGCTAAAATGATAGTTAATTGTAACGTTCAGGGCCTTGTAATGACGATGGAACACTCAAATTGCGTCGAGATTCAATACATCGGCCTCCAGCCGACTTGTCTCCAAGGGTCTATTGCTGCCTCGGGCACCTTATGGTCGTTCTCCTGTGAGTTTAGATTATCGAATCCGACGCAAAAATGATAGTGAATTGTAACGTTCAGCGCCTCCTAATGACGATAGAAGACTCAAATTGCGTCGCGATCCAATACATCGTCCTCCAGCCGACTTGTCTCCAAGGGTCTATTGCTGCCTCGGGCACCTTATGGTCGTTCTCCTGTGAGTTTAGATTATCGAATCCGACGCAAAAATGATCGTTAATTATAACGTTCAGGGCCTCCTAATGCCGATGGAACACTCAAATTGCGTCGACATTCAATACATCGGCCTCCAGTCTACTTGTCTCCAAGGGTCTATTGCTGCCTCGGGCACCTTATGGTCGTTGTCCTGTGAGTCTAGATTTTCGAATCCGACGCAAAAATGATAGTTAATTGTAACGTTCAGGGCCTTCTAATGACGATGGAACACTCAAATTGCGTCGAGATTCAATACATCGGCCTCCAGCCTACTTGTCTCCAAGGGGATATCGCTGCCTCGGGCACCACATGGTCCTTCTCCTGTGAGTCTAGATTTTCGAATCCGACGCAAAAATGATTGTGAATTGTAACGTTCAGCGCCTCCTAATGACGATAGAAGACTCAAATTGCGTCGCGATCCAATACATCGTCCTCCAGCCGACTTGTCTCCAAGGGTCTATTGCTGCCTCGGGCACCTTATGGTCGTTCTCCTGTGAGTCTAGATTTTCGAATCCGACGCAAAAATGATAGTTAATTGTAACGTTCAGGGCCTTATAATGACGATGGAACACTCAAATTGCGTCGAGATTCAATACATCGGCCTCCAGCCGACTTGTCTCCAAGGGTCTATTGCTGCCTCGGGCACCTTATGGTCGTTCTCCTGTGAGTCTAGATTTTCGAACCCGACGCAAAAATGATAGTTAATTGTAACGTTCAGGGCCTCCTAATGACGATGGAACACTCAAATTGCGTCGAGATTCAATACATCGTCCTCCAGCCGACTTGTCTCCAAGGGTCTATTGCTGCCTCGGGCACCTTATGGTCGTTCTCCTGTGAGTCTAGATTTTCGAATCCGACGCAAAAATGATAGTTAATTGTAACGTTCAGGGCCTTCTAATGACGATGGAACACTCAAATTGCGTCGAGATTCAATACATCGGCCTCCAGACTACTTGTCTCCAAGGGGATATCGCTGCCTCGGGCACCACAAGGTCCTTCTCCTGTGAGTCTAGATTTTCGAATCCGACGCAAAAATGATAGTGAATTGTAACGTTCAGGGCCTTCTAATGACGATGGGACACTCAAATTGCGTCGAGATTCAATACATCGTCCTCCAGCCGACTTGTCTCCAAGGGTCTATTGCTGCCTCGGGCACCTTATGTTCGTTCTCCTGTGAGTTTAGATTATCGAATCCGACGCAAAAATGATAGTTAATTATAACGTTCAGGGCCTCCTAATGCCGATGGAACACTCAAATTGCGTCGAGATTCAATACATCGGCCTCCAGCCGACTTGTCTCCAAGGGGATATCGCTGCCTCGGGCACCACATGGTCCTTCTCCTGTGAGTTTAGATTTTCGAATCCGACGCAAAAATGATAGTTAATTGTAACGTTCAGGGCCTTCTAATGACGATGGAACACTCAAATTGCGTCGAGATTCAATACATCGGCCTCCAGCCTACTTGTCTCCAAGGGGATATCGCTGCCTCGGGCACCACATGGTCCTTCTCCTGTGAGTATAGATTTTCGAATCCGACGCAAAAATGATAGTGAATTGTAACGTTCAGCGCCTCCTAATGACGATAGAAGACTCAAATTGCGTCGCGATCCAATACATCGTCCTCCAGCCGACTTGTCTCCAAGGGTCTATTGCTGCCTCGGGCACCTTATGGTCGTTCTCCTGTGAGTCTAGATTTTCGAATCCGACGCAAAAATGATAGTTAATTGTAACGTTCAGGGCCTTGTAATGACGATGGAACACTCAAATTGCGTCGAGATTCAATACATCGGCCTCCAGCCGACTTGTCTCCAAGGATCTAATGCTGCCTCGGGCACTTTATGGTCGTTCTCTTGTAATTCTAGATTTTCGAATCCGACGCAAAAATGATAGTTAATTGTAACGTTCAGGGCCTCCTAATGCCGATGGAACACTCAAATTGCGTCGAGATCCAATACATCGTCCTCCAGCCGACTTGTCTCCAAGGGTCTATTGCTGCCTCGGGCACCTTATGGTCGTTCTCCTGTGAGTTTAGATTATCGAATCCGACGCAAAAATGATAGTTAATTGTAACGTTCAGGGCCTTCTAATGACGATGGGACACTCATATTGCGTCGAGATTCAATACAACGTCCTCCAGCCGACTTGTCTCCAAGGGGATATTGCTGTCTCGGGCACAATATGATCCTTCTCCTGTGAGTCTAGATTTTCGAATCCGACGCAAAAATGATAGTTAATTGTAACGTTCAGGGCCTTCTAATGACGATGGAACACTCAAATTGCGTCGAGATTCAATACATCGGCCTCCAGCCGACTTGTCTCCAAGGGTCTATTGCTGCCTCGGGCACCTTATGGTCGTTCTCCTGTGAGTTTAGATTATCGAATCCGACGCAAAAATGATAGTTAATTGTAACGTTCAGGGCCTTGTAATGACGATGGAACACACAAATTGCGTCGAGATACAATACATCGTCCTCCAGCCGACTTGTCTCCAGGGATCAAATGCTGCCTCGGGCACTTTATGGTCGTTCTCTTGTAATTCTAGATTATCGAATCCGACGCAAAAATGATAGTGAATTGTAACGTTCAGCGCCTCCTAATGACGATAGAAGACTCAAATTGCGTCGCGATCCAATACATCGTCCTCCAGCCGACTTGTCTCCAACTGTCTATTGCTGCCTCGGGCACCTTATGGTCGTTCTCCTGTGAGTCTAGATTTTCGAATCCGACGCAAAAATGATAGTTAGTGGTAACGTTCAGGGCCTTGTAATGACGATGGAACACTCAAATTGCGTCGAGATACAATACATCGGCCTCCAGCCGACTTGTCTCCAAGGGTCTATTGCTGCCTCGGGCACCTTATGGTCGTTCTCCTGTGAGTTTGGATTATCGAATCCGACGCAAAAATGATAGTTAATTATAACGTTCAGGGCCTCCTAATGCCGATGGAACACTCAAATTGCGTCGCGATCCAATACATCGTCCTCCAGCCGACTTTTCTCCAAGGGTCTATTGCTGCCTCGGGCACCTTATGGTCGTTCTCCTGTGAGTTTAGATTATCGAATCCGACGCAAAAATGATAGTTAATTGTAACGTTCAGGGCCTTCTAATGACGATGGGACACTCAAATTGCGTCGAGATTCAATACATCGTCCTCCAGCCGACTTGTCTCCAAGGGGATATTGCTGTCTCGGGCACAATATGATCCTTCTCCTGTGATTCTAGATTTTCGAATCCGACGCAAAAATGATAGTGAATTGTAACGTTCAGCGCCTCCTAATGACGATAGAAGACTCAAATTGCGTCGCGATCCAATACATCGTCCTCCAGCCGACTTGTCTCCAAGGGTCTATTGCTGCCTCGGGCACCTTATGGTCGTTCTCCTGTGAGTCTAGATTATCGAATCCGACGCAAAAATGATAGTTAATTGTAACGTTCAGGGCCTTCTAATGCCGATGGAACACTCAAATTGCGTCGAGATTCAATACATCGGCCTCCAGCCGACTTGTCTCCAAGGGTCTATTGCTGCCTCGGGCACCTTATGGTCGTTCTCCTGTGAGTTTAGATTATCGAATCCGACGCAAAAATGATAGTTAATTATAACGTTCAGGGCCTCCTAATGCCGATGGAACACTCAAATTGCGTCGAGATTCAATACATCGGCCTCCAGCCGACTTGTCTCCAAGGGTCTATTGCTGCCTCGGGCACCTTATGGTCGTTCTCCTGTGAGTCTAGATTTTCGAACCCGACGCTAAAATGATAGTTAATTGTACCGTTCAGGGCCTTATAATGACGATAGAAGACTCAAATTGCGTCGCGATCCAATACATCGTCCTCCAGCCGACTTGTCTCCAAGGGTCTATTGCTGCCTCGGGCACCTTATGGTCGTTCTCCTGTGAGTTTAGATTATCGAATCCGACGCAAAAATGATAGTTAATTGTAACGTTCAGGGCCTTCTAATGACGATGGGACACTCAAATTGCGTCGAGATTCAATACATCGTCCTCCAGCCGACTTGTCTCCAAGGGTCTATTGCTGCCTCGGGCACCTTGTGGTCGTTCTCCTGTGAGTTTAGATTATCGAATCCGACGAAAAAATGATCGTTAATTATAACGTTCAGGGCCTCCTAATGCCGATGGAACACTCAAATTGCGTCGAGATTCAATACATCGGCCTCCAGCCGACTTGTCTCCAAGGGTCTATTGCTGCCTCGGGCACCCTATGGTCGTTGTCCTGTGAGTCTAGATTTTCGAATCCGACGCAAAAATGATAGTTAATTGTAACGTTCAGGGCCTTCTAATCACGATGGAACACTCAAATTGCGTCGAGATTCAATACATCGTCCTCCAGCCGACTTGTCTCCAAGGGGATATCGCTGCCTCGGGCACCACATGGTCCTTCTCCTGTGAGTCTAGATTTTCGAATCCGACGCAAAAATGATAGTGAATTGTAACGTTCAGCGCCTCCTAATGACGATAGAAGACTCAAATTGCGTCGCGATCCAATACATCGTCCTCCAGCCGACTTGTCTCCAAGGGTCTATTGCTGCCTCGGGCACCTTATGGTCGTTCTCCTGTGAGTCTAGATTATAGAATCCGACGCAAAAATGATAGTTAATTGTAACGTTCAGGGCCTTGTAATGACGATGGAACACTCAAATTGCGTCGAGATTCAATACTTCGGCCTCCAGCCGACTTGTCTCCAAGGGTCTATTGCTGCCTCGGGCACCTTATGGTCGTTCTCCTGTGAGTTTAGATTATCGAATCCGACGCAAAAATGATAGTTAATTGTAACGTTCAGGACCTTCTAATGACGATGGGACACTCAAATTGCGTCGAGATTCAATACATCGTCCTCCAGCCGACTTGTCTCCAAGGGGATATTGCTCTCTCGGGCACAATATGATCCTTCTCCTGTGAGTCTACATTTTCGAATCCGACGCAAAAATGATAGTGAATTGTAACGTTCAGCGCCTCCTAATGACGATAGAAGACTCAAATTGCGTCGCGATCCAATACATCGTCCTCCAGCCGACTTGTCTCCAAGGGTCTATTGCTGCCTCGGGCACCTTATGGTCGTTCTCCTGTGAGTCTAGATTTTCGAATCCGACGCAAAAATGATAGTTAATTGTAACGTTCAGGGCCTTGTAATGACGATGGAACACTCAAATTGCGTCGAGATTCAATACATCGGCCTCCAGCCGACTTGTCTCCAAGGGGATATTGCTGTCTCGGGCACAATATGAGCCTTCTCCTGTGAGTCTAGATTTTCGAATCCGACGCAAAAATGATAGTGAATTGTAACGTTCAGCGCCTCCTAATGACGATAGAAGACTCAAATTGCGTCGCGATCCAATACATCGTCCTCCAGCCGACTTGTCTCCAAGGGTCTATTGCTGCCTCGGGCACCTTATGGTCGTTCTCCTGTGAGTCTAGATTATCGAATCCGACGCAAAATGATAGTTAATTGTGACGTTCAGGGCCTTGTAATGACGATGGAACACTCAAATTGCGTCGAGATACAATACATCGTCCTCCAGCCGACTTGTCTCCAAGGATCTAATGCTGCCTCGGGCACTTTATGGTCGTTCTCTTGGAATTCTAGATTTTCGAATCCGACGCAAAAATGATAGTTAATTGTAACGTTCAGGGCCGCCTAATGACGATGGAACTCTCAAATTGCGTCGAGATTCAATACATCGTCCTCCAGCCGACTTGTCTCCAAGGGTCTATTGCTGCCTCGGGCACCTTAAGGTCGTTCTCCTGTGAGTCTAGATTTTCGAATCCGACGCAAAATTGATAGTTAATTGTAACGTTCAGGGCCTTCTAATGACAATGGAACACTCAAATTGCGTCGAGATTCAATACATCGTCCTCCAGCCGACTTGTCTCCAAGGGTCTATTGCTGCCTCGGGCACCTTATGGTCGTTCTCCTGTGAGTTTAGATTATCGAATCCGACGCAAAAATGATCGTTAATTATAACGTTCAGGGCCTCCTAATGACGATAGAAGACTCAAATTGCGTCGCGATCCAATACATCGGCCTCCACCCGACTTGTCTCCAAGGGTCTATTGCTGCCTCGGGCACCTTATGGTCGTTGTCCTGTGAGTCTAGATTTTCGAATCCGACGCAAAAATGATAGTTAATTGTAACGTTCAGGGCCTTCTAATGACGATGGGACACTCAAATTGCGTCGAGATTCAATACATCGGCCTCCAGCCGACTTGTCTCCAAGGGTCTATTGCTGCCTCGGGCACCTTATGGTCGTTCTCCTGTGAGTTTAGATTATCGAATCCGACGCAAAAATGATAGTTAATTGTAACGTTCAGGGCCTTCTAATGACGATGGGACACTCAAATTGCGTCGAGATTCAATACATCGTCCTCCAGCCAACTTGTCTCCAAGGGTCTATTGCTGCCTCGGGCACCTTATGGTCGTTCTCCTGTGAGTTTAGATTATCGAATCCGACGCAAAAATGATAGTTAATTGTAACGTTCAGGGCCTTGTAATGACGATGGAACACTCAAATAGCGTCGAGATTCAATACATCGGCCTCCAGCCGACTTGTCTCCAAGGGGATATTGCTGTCTCGGGCACAATATGATCCTTCTCCTGTGAGTCTAGATTTTCGAACCCGACGCTAAAATGATAGTTAATTGTAACGTTCAGGGCCTCCTAATGACGATAGAAGACTCAAATTGCGTCGCGATCCAATACATCGTCCTCCAGGCGACTTGTCTCCAAGGGTCTATTGCTGCCTCGGGCACCTTATGGTCGTTCTCCTGTGAGTTTAGATTATCGAATCCGACGCAAAAATGATAGTTAATTGTAACGTTCAGGGCCTTCTAATGACGATGGGACACTCAAATTGCGTCGAGATTCAATACATCGTCCTCCAGCCGACTTGTCTCCAAGGGTCTATTGCTGCCTCGGGCACCTTATGGTCGTTCTCCTGTGAGTTTAGATTATCGAATCCGACGAAAAATTGATCGTTAATTATAACGTTCAGGGCCTCCTAATGCCGATGGAACACTCAAATTGCGTCGAGATTCAATACATCGGCCTCCAGCCGACATGTCTCCAAGGGTCTATTGCTGCCTCGGGCACCTTATGGTCGTTGTCCTGTGAGTCTAGATTTTCGAATCCGACGCAAAAATGATAGTTAATTGTAACGTTCAGGGCCTTCTAATCACGATGGAACACTCAAATTGCGTCGAGATTCAATACATCGTCCTCCAGCCGACTTGTCTCCAAGGGGATATCGCTGCCTCGGGCACCACATGGTCCTTCTCCTGTGAGTCTAGATTTTCGAATCCGACGCAAAAATGATAGTGAATTGTAACGTTCAGCGCCTCCTAATGACGATAGAAGACTCAAATTGCGTCGCGATCCAATACATCGTCCTCCAGCCGACTTGTCTCCAAGGGTCTATTGCTGCCTCGGGCACCTTATGGTCGTTCTCCTGTGAGTCTAGATTATAGAATCCGACGCAAAAATGATAGTTAATTGTAACGTTCAGGGCCTTGTAATGACGATGGAACACTCAAATTGCGTCGAGATTCAATACATCGGCCCCCAGCCGACTTGTCTCCAAGGGTCTATTGCTGCCTCGGGCACCTTATGGTCGTTCTCCTGTGAGTTTAGATTATCGAATCCGACGCAAAAATGATAGTTAATTGTAACGTTCAGGACCTTCTAATGACGATGGGACACTCAAATTGCGTCGAGATTCAATACATCGTCCTCCAGCCGACTTGTCTCCAAGGGGATATTGCTCTCTCGGGCACAATATGATCCTTCTCCTGTGAGTCTACATTTTCGAATCCGACGCAAAAATGATAGTGAATTGTAACGTTCAGCGCCTCCTAATGACGATAGAAGACTCAAATTGCGTCGCGATCCAATACATCGTCCTCCAGCCGACTTGTCTCCAAGGGTCTATTGCTGCCTCGGGCACCTTATGGTCGTTCTCCTGTGAGTCTAGATTTTCGAATCCGACGCAAAAATGATAGTTAATTGTAACGTTCAGGGCCTTGTAATGACGATGGAACACTCAAATTGCGTCGAGATTCAATACATCGGCCTCCAGCCGACTTGTCTCCAAGGGGATATTGCTGTCTCGGGCACAATATGATCCTTCTCCTGTGAGTCTAGATTTTCGAATCCGACGCAAAAATGATAGTGAATTGTAACGTTCAGCGCCTCCTAATGACGATAGAAGACTCAAATTGCGTCGCGATCCAATACATCGTCCTCCAGCCGACTTGTCTCCAAGGGTCTATTGCTGCCTCGGGCACCTTATGGTCGTTCTCCTGTGAGTCTAGATTATCGAATCCGACGCAAAATGATAGTTAATTGTGACGTTCAGGGCCTTGTAATGACGATGGAACACTCAAATTGCGTCGAGATACAATACATCGTCCTCCAGCCGACTTGTCTCCAAGGATCTAATGCTGCCTCGGGCACTTTATGGTCGTTCTCTTGTAATTCTAGATTTTCGAATCCGACGGAAAAATGATAGTTAATTGTAACGTTCAGGGCCGCCTAATGACGATGGAACTCTCAAATTGCGTCGAGATTCAATACATCGTCCTCCAGCCGACTTGTCTCCAAGGGTCTATTGCTGCCTCGGGCACCTTAAGGTCGTTCTCCTGTGAGTCTAGATTTTCGAATCCGACGCAAAATTGATAGTTAATTGTAACGTTCAGAGCCTTCTAATGACAATGGAACACTCAAATTGCGTCGAGATTCAATACATCGTCCTCCAGCCGACTTGTCTCCAAGGGTCTATTGCTGCCTCGGGCACCTTATGGTCGTTCTCCTGTGAGTTTAGATTATCGAATCCGACGCAAAAATGATCGTTAATTATAACGTTCAGGGCCTCCTAATGACGATAGAAGACTCAAATTGCGTCGCGATCCAATACATCGTCCTCCAGCCGACTTGTCTCCAAGGGTCTATTGCTGCCTCGGGCACCTTATGGTCGTTCTCCTGTGAGTCTAGATTATAGAATCCGACGCGAAAATGATAGTTAATTGTAACGTTCAGGGCCTTGTAATGACGATGGAACACTCAAATTGCGTCGAGATTCAATACATCGGCCTCCAGCCGACTTGTCTCCAAGGGTCTATTGCTGCCTCGGGCACCTTATGGTCGTTCTCCTGTGAGTTTAGATTATCGAATCCGACGCAAAAATGATAGTTAATTGTAACGTTCAGGACCTTCTAATGACGATGGGACACTCAAATTGCGTCGAGATTCAATACATCGTCCTCCAGCCGACTTGTCTCCAAGGGGATATTGCTCTCTCGGGCACAATATGATCCTTCTCCTGTGAGTCTACATTTTCGAATCCGACGCAAAAATGATAGTGAATTGTAACGTTCAGCGCCTCCTAATGACGATAGAAGACTCAAATTGCGTCGCGATCCAATACATCGTCCTCCAGCCGACTTGTCTCCAAGGGTCTATTGCTGCCTCGGGCACCTTATGGTCGTTCTCCTGTGAGTCTAGATTTTCGAATCCGACGCAAAAATGATAGTTAATTGTAACGTTCAGGGCCTTGTAATGACGATGGAACACTCAAATTGCGTCGAGATTCAATACATCGGCCTCCAGCCGACTTGTCTCCAAGGGGATATTGCTGTCTCGGGCACAATATGAGCCTTCTCCTGTGAGTCTAGATTTTCGAATCCGACGCAAAAATGATAGTGAATTGTAACGTTCAGCGCCTCCTAATGACGATAGAAGACTCAAATTGCGTCGCGATCCAATACATCGTCCTCCAGCCGACTTGTCTCCAAGGGTCTATTGCTGCCTCGGGCACCTTATGGTCGTTCTCCTGTGAGTCTAGATTATCGAATCCGACGCAAAATGATAGTTAATTGTGACGTTCAGGGCCTTGTAATGACGATGGAACACTCAAATTGCGTCGAGATACAATACATCGTCCTCCAGCCGACTTGTCTCCAAGGATCTAATGCTGCCTCGGGCACTTTATGGTCGTTCTCTTGGAATTCTAGATTTTCGAATCCGACGCAAAAATGATAGTTAATTGTAACGTTCAGGGCCGCCTAATGACGATGGAACTCTCAAATTGCGTCGAGATTCAATACATCGTCCTCCAGCCGACTTGTCTCCAAGGGTCTATTGCTGCCTCGGGCACCTTAAGGTCGTTCTCCTGTGAGTCTAGATTTTCGAATCCGACGCAAAATTGATAGTTAATTGTAACGTTCAGGGCCTTCTAATGACAATGGAACACTCAAATTGCGTCGAGATTCAATACATCGTCCTCCAGCCGACTTGTCTCCAAGGGTCTATTGCTGCCTCGGGCACCTTATGGTCGTTCTCCTGTGAGTTTAGATTATCGAATCCGACGCAAAAATGATCGTTAATTATAACGTTCAGGGCCTCCTAATGACGATAGAAGACTCAAATTGCGTCGCGATCCAATACATCGGCCTCCACCCGACTTGTCTCCAAGGGTCTATTGCTGCCTCGGGCACCTTATGGTCGTTGTCCTGTGAGTCTAGATTTTCGAATCCGACGCAAAAATGATAGTTAATTGTAACGTTCAGGGCCTTCTAATGACGATGGGACACTCAAATTGCGTCGAGATTCAATACATCGGCCTCCAGCCGACTTGTCTCCAAGGGTCTATTGCTGCCTCGGGCACCTTATGGTCGTTCTCCTGTGAGTTTAGATTATCGAATCCGACGCAAAAATGATAGTTAATTGTAACGTTCAGGGCCTTCTAATGACGATGGGACACTCAAATTGCGTCGAGATTCAATACATCGTCCTCCAGCCAACTTGTCTCCAAGGGTCTATTGCTGCCTCGGGCACCTTATGGTCGTTCTCCTGTGAGTTTAGATTATCGAATCCGACGCAAAAATGATAGTTAATTGTAACGTTCAGGGCCTTGTAATGACGATGGAACACTCAAATATCGTCGAGATTCAATACATCGGCCTCCAGCCGACTTGTCTCCAAGGGGATATTGCTGTCTCGGGCACAATATGATCCTTCTCCTGTGAGTCTAGATTTTCGAACCCGACGCTAAAATGATAGTTAATTGTAACGTTCAGGGCCTCCTAATGACGATAGAAGACTCAAATTGCGTCGCGATCCAATACATCGTCCTCCAGGCGACTTGTCTCCAAGGGTCTATTGCTGCCTCGGGCACCTTATGGTCGTTCTCCTGTGAGTTTAGATTATCGAATCCGACGCAAAAATGATAGTTAATTGTAACGTTCAGGGCCTTCTAATGACGATGGGACACTCAAATTGCGTCGAGATTCAATACATCGTCCTCCAGCCGACTTGTCTCCAAGGGTCTATTGCTGCCTCGGGCACCTTATGGTCGTTCTCCTGTGAGTTTAGATTATCGAATCCGACGAAAAAATGATCGTTAATTATAACGTTCAGGGCCTCCTAATGCCGATGGAACACTCAAATTGCGTCGAGATTCAATACATCGGCCTCCAGCCGACATGTCTCCAAGGGTCTATTGCTGCCTCGGGCACCTTATGGTCGTTGTCCTGTGAGTCTAGATTTTCGAATCCGACGCAAAAATGATAGTTAATTGTAACGTTCAGGGCCTTCTAATCACGATGGAACACTCAAATTGCGTCGAGATTCAATACATCGTCCTCCAGCCGACTTGTCTCCAAGGGGATATCGCTGCCTCGGGCACCACATGGTCCTTCTCCTGTGAGTCTAGATTTTCGAATCCGACGCAAAAATGATAGTGAATTGTAACGTTCAGCGCCTCCTAATGACGATAGAAGACTCAAATTGCGTCGCGATCCAATACATCGTCCTCCAGCCGACTTGTCTCCAAGGGTCTATTGCTGCCTCGGGCACCTTATGGTCGTTCTCCTGTGAGTCTAGATTATAGAATCCGACGCAAAAATGATAGTTAATTGTAACGTTCAGGGCCTTGTAATGACGATGGAACACTCAAATTGCGTCGAGATTCAATACATCGGCCTCCAGCCGACTTGTCTCCAAGGGTCTATTGCTGCCTCGGGCACCTTATGGTCGTTCTCCTGTGAGTTTAGATTATCGAATCCGACGCAAAAATGATAGTTAATTGTAACGTTCAGGACCTTCTAATGACGATGGGACACTCAAATTGCGTCGAGATTCAATACATCGTCCTCCAGCCGACTTGTCTCCAAGGGGATATTGCTCTCTCGGGCACAATATGATCCTTCTCCTGTGAGTCTACATTTTCGAATCCGACGCAAAAATGATAGTGAATTGTAACGTTCAGCGCCTCCTAATGACGATAGAAGACTCAAATTGCGTCGCGATCCAATACATCGTCCTCCAGCCGACTTGTCTCCAAGGGTCTATTGCTGCCTCGGGCACCTTATGGTCGTTCTCCTGTGAGTCTAGATTTTCGAATCCGACGCAAAAATGATAGTTAATTGTAACGTTCAGGGCCTTGTAATGACGATGGAACACTCAAATTGCGTCGAGATTCAATACATCGGCCTCCAGCCGACTTGTCTCCAAGGGGATATTGCTGTCTCGGGCACAATATGATCCTTCTCCTGTGAGTCTAGATTTTCGAATCCGACGCAAAAATGATAGTGAATTGTAACGTTCAGCGCCTCCTAATGACGATAGAAGACTCAAATTGCGTCGCGATCCAATACATCGTCCTCCAGCCGACTTGTCTCCAAGGGTCTATTGCTGCCTCGGGCACCTTATGGTCGTTCTCCTGTGAGTCTAGATTATCGAATCCGACGCAAAATGATAGTTAATTGTGACGTTCAGGGCCTTGTAATGACGATGGAACACTCAAATTGCGTCGAGATACAATACATCGTCCTCCAGCCGACTTGTCTCCAAGGATCTAATGCTGCCTCGGGCACTTTATGGTCGTTCTCTTGTAATTCTAGATTTTCGAATCCGACGGAAAAATGATAGTTAATTGTAACGTTCAGGGCCGCCTAATGACGATGGAACTCTCAAATTGCGTCGAGATTCAATACATCGTCCTCCAGCCGACTTGTCTCCAAGGGTCTATTGCTGCCTCGGGCACCTTAAGGTCGTTCTCCTGTGAGTCTAGATTTTCGAATCCGACGCAAAATTGATAGTTAATTGTAACGTTCAGAGCCTTCTAATGACAATGGAACACTCAAATTGCGTCGAGATTCAATACATCGTCCTCCAGCCGACTTGTCTCCAAGGGTCTATTGCTGCCTCGGGCACCTTATGGTCGTTCTCCTGTGAGTTTAGATTATCGAATCCGACGCAAAAATGATCGTTAATTATAACGTTCAGGGCCTCCTAATGACGATAGAAGACTCAAATTGCGTCGCGATCCAATACATCGGCCTCCACCCGACTTGTCTCCAAGGGTCTATTGCTGCCTCGGGCACCTTATGGTCGTTGTCCTGTGAGTCTAGATTTTCGAATCCGACGCAAAAATGATAGTTAATTGTAACGTTCAGGGCCTTCTAATGACGATGGAACACTCAAATTGCGTCGAGATTCAATACATCGGCCTCCAGCCGACTTGTCTCCAAGGGTCTATTGCTGCCTCGGGCACCTTATGGTCGTTCTCCTGTGAGTTTAGATTATCGAATCCGACGCAAAAATGATAGTTAATTGTAACGTTCAGGGCCTTCTAATGACGATGGGACACTCAAATTGCGTCGAGATTCAATACATCGTCCTCCAGCCGACTTGTCTCCAAGGGTCTATTGCTGCCTCGGGCACCTTATGGTCGTTCTCCTGTGAGTTTAGATTATCGAATCCGACGCAAAAATGATAGTTAATTGTAACGTTCAGGGCCTTGTAATGACGATGGAACACTCAAATAGCGTCGAGATTCAATACATCGGCCTCCAGCCGACTTGTCTCCAAGGGGATATTGCTGTCTCGGGCACAATATGATCCTTCTCCTGTGAGTCTAGATTTTCGAATCCGACGCAAAAATGATAGTGAATTGTAACGTTCAGCGCCTCCTAATGACGATAGAAGACTCAAATTGCGTCGCGATCCAATACATCGTCCTCCAGCCGACTTGTCTCCAAGGGTCTATTGCTGCCTCGGGCACCTTATGGTCGTTCTCCTGTGAGTCTAGATTTTCGAACCCGACGTAAAAATGATAGTTAATTGTAACGTTCAGGGCCTCCTAATGCCGATGGAACACTCAAAATGCGTCGAGATTCAATACATCGGCCTCCAGCCGACTTGTCTCCAAGGGGATATTGCTGTCTCGGGCACAATATGATCCTTCTCCTGTGAGTCTAGATTTTCGAATCCGACGCAAAAATGATAGTGAATTGTAACGTTCAGCGCCTCCTAATGACGATAGAAGACTCAAATTGCGTCGCGATCCAATACATCGTCCTCCAGCCGACTTGTCTCCAAGGGTCTATTGCTGCATCGGGCACCTTATGGTCGTTCTCCTGTGAGTCTAGATTTTCGAATCCGACGCAAAAATGATAGTTAATTGTAACGTTCAGGGCCTTGTAATGACGATGGAACACTCAAATTGCGTCGAGATTCAATACATCGGCCTCCAGCCGACTTGTCTCCAAGGGTCTATTGCTGCCTCGGGCACCTTATGGTCGTTGTCCTGTGAGTCTAGATTTTCGAATCCGACGCAAAAATGATAGTTAATTGTAACGTTCAGGGCCTTCTAATGACGATGGAACACTCAAATTGCGTCGAGATTCAATACATCGTCCTCCAGCCGACTTGTCTCCAAGGGTCTATTGCTGCCTCGGGCACCTTATGGTCGTTCTCCTGTGAGTCTAGATTTTCGAATCCGACGCAAAAATGATAGTGAATTGTAACGTTCAGCGCCTCCTAATGACGATAGAAGACTCAAATTGCGTCGCGATCCAATACATCGTCCTCCAGCCGACTTGTCTCCAAGGGTCTATTGCTGCCTCGGGCACCTTATGGTCGTTCTCCTGTGAGTCTAGATTTTCGAATCCGACGCAAAAATGATAGTTAATTGTAACGTTCAGGGCCTTATAATGACGATGGAACACTCAAATTGCGTCGAGATTCAATACATCGGCCTCCAGCCGACTTGTCTCCAAGGGTCTATTGCTGCCTCGGGCACCTTATGGTCGTTCTCCTGTGAGTCTAGATTTTCGAACCCGACGCAAAAATGATAGTTAATTGTAACGTTCAGGGCCTCCTAATGACGATGGAACACTCAAATTGCGTCGAGATTCAATACATCGTCCTCCAGCCGACTTGTCTCCAAGGGTCTATTGCTGCCTCGGGCACCTTATGGTCGTTCTCCTGTGAGTCTAGATTTTCGAATCCGACGCAAAAATGATAGTTAATTGTAACGTTCAGGGCCTTCTAATGACGATGGAACACTCAAATTGCGTCGAGATTCAATACATCGGCCTCCAGCCTACTTGTCTCCAAGGGGATATCGCTGCCTCGGGCACCACAAGGTCCTTCTCCTGTGGGTCTAGATTTTCGAATCCGACGCAAAAATGATAGTGAATTGTAACGTTCAGGGCCTTCTAATGACGATGGGACACTCAAATTGCGTCGAGATTCAATACATCGTCCTCCAGCCGACTTGTCTCCAAGGGGATATTGCTGCCTCGGGCACCTTATGGTCGTTCTCCTGTGAGTCTAGATTTTCGAACCCGACGCAAAAATGATAGTTAATTGTAACGTTCAGGGCCTCCTAATGACGATGGAACACTCAAATTGCGTCGAGATTCAATACATCGTCCTCCAGCCGACTTGTCTCCAAGGGGATATCGCTGAATCGGGCACCACATGGTCCTTCTCCTGTTAGTTTAGATTTTCGAATCCGACGCAAAAATGATAGTTAATTGTAACGTTCAGGGCCTTCCAATGACGATGGAACACTCAAATTGCGTCGAGATTCAATACATCGGCCTCCAGCCTACTTGTCTCCAAGGGGATATCGCTGCCTCGGGCACCACATGGTCCTTCTCCTGTGAGTATAGATTTTCGAATCCGACGCAAAATGATAGTGAATTGTAACGTTCAGCGCCTCCTAATGACGATAGAAGACTCAAATTGCGTCGCGATCCAATACATCGTCCTCCAGCCGACTTGTCTCCAAGGGTCTATTGCTGCCTCGGGCACCTTATGGTCGTTCTCCTGTGAGTCTAGATTTTCGAATCCGACGCAAAAATGATAGTTAATTGTAACGTTCAGGGCCTTGTAATGACGATGGAACACTCAAATTGCGTCGAGATTCAATACATCGGCCTCCAGCCGACTTGTCTCCAAGGATCTAATGCTGCCTCGGGCACTTTATGGTCGTTCTCTTGTAATTCTAGATTTTCGAATTCGACGCAAAAATGATAGTTAATTGTAACGTTCAGGGCCTCCTAATGCCGATGGAACACTCAAATTGCGTCGAGATCCAATAATCGTCCTCCAGCCGACTTGTCTCCAAGGGTCTATTGCTGCCTCGGGCACCTTATGGTCGTTCTCCTGTGAGTTTAGATTATCGAATCCGACGCAAAAATGATAGTTAATTGTAACGTTCAGGGCCTTCTAGTGACGATGGGACACTTAAATTGCGTCGAGATTCAATACAACGTCCTCCAGCCGACTTGTCTCCAAGGGGATATTGCTGTCTCGGGCACAATATGATCCTTCTCCTGTGAGTCTAGATTTTCGAATCCGACGCAAAAATGATAGTGAATTGTAACGTTCAGGGCCTTCTAATGACGATGGAACACTCAAATTGCGTCGAGATTCAATATATCGGCCTCCAGCCGACTTGTCTCCAAGGGTCTATTGCTGCCTCGGGCACCTTATGGTCGTTCTCCTGTGAGTTTAGATTATCGAATCCGACGCAAAAATGATAGTTAATTGTAACGTTCAGGGCTTTGTAATGACGATGGAACACTCAAATTGCGTCGAGACACAATTCATCGTCCTCCAGCCGGCTTGTCTTTAAGGATCAAATGCTGCCTCGGGCACTTTATGGTCGTTCTCTTGTAATTCTAGATTATCGAATCCGACGCAAAAATGATAGTTAATTGTAACGTTCAGGGCCTTCTAATGACGATGGGACACTCAAATTGCGTCGAGATTCAATACATCGTCCTCCAGCCGACTTGTCTCCAAGGGGATATTGCTGTCTCGGGCACAATATGATCCTTCTCCTGTGAGTCTAGATTTTCGAATCCGACGCAAAAATGATAGTGAATTGTAACGTTCAGCGCCTCCCAATGACGATGGAACACTCAAATTGCGTCGAGATTCAATACATCGGCCTCCAGCCGACTTGTCTCCAAGGGTCTATTGCTGCCTCGGGCACCTTATGGTCGTTCTCCTGTGAGTCTAGATTATCGAATCCGACGCAAAAATGATAGTTAATTGTAACGATCAGGGCCTTCTAATGCCGATGGAACACTTAAATTGCGTCGAGATTCAATACATCGGCCTCCAGCCGACTTGTCTCCAAGGGTCTATTGCTGCCTCGGGCACCTTATGGTCGTTCTCTTGTAATTCTAGATTTTCGAATCCGACGCAAAAATGATAGTTAATTGTAACGTTCAGGGCCGCCTAATGACGATGGAACTCTCAAATTGCGTCGAGATTCAATACATCGTCCTCCAGCCGACTTGTCTCCAAGGGTCTATTGCTGCCTCGGGCACCTTATGGTCGTTCTCCTGTGAGTTTAGATTATCGAATCCGACGCAAAAATGATAGTTAATTGTAACGTTCAGGGCCTTCTAATGACGATGGGACACTCAAATTGCGTCCAGATTCAATACATCGTCCTCCAGCCGACTTGTCTCCAAGGGGGTATTGCTGTCTCGGGCACAATATGATCCTTCTCCTGTGAGTCTAGATTTTCGAATCCGACGCAAAAATGATAGTGAATTGTAACGTTCAGCGCCTCCTAATGACGATAGAAGACTCAAATTGCGTCGCGATCCAATACATCGTCCTCCAGCCGACTTGTCTCCAACTGTCTATTGCTGCCTCGGGCACCTTATGGTCGTTCTCCTGTGAGTCTAGATTTTCGAATCCGACGCAAAAATGATAGTTAATTGTAACGTTCAGGGCCTTGTAATGACGATGGAACACTCAAATTGCGTCGAGATACAATACATCGGCCTCCAGCCGACTTGTCTCCAAGGGTCTATTGCTGCCTCGGGCACCTTATGGTCGTTCTCCTGTGAGTTTAGATTATCGAATCCGACGCAAAAATGATAGTTAATTATAACGTTCAGGGCCTCCTAATGCCGATGGAACACTCAAATTGCGTCGCGATCCAATACATCGTCCTCCAGCCGACTTTTCTCCAAGGGTCTATTGCTGCCTCGGGCACCTTATGGTCGTTCTCCTGTGAGTTTAGATTATCGAATCCGACGCAAAAATGATAGTTAATTGTAACGTTCAGGGCCTTCTAATGACGATGGGACACTCAAATTGCGTCGATATTCAATACATCGCCCTCCAGCCGACTTGTCTCCAAGGGGATATTGCTGTCTCGGGCACAATATGATCCTTCTCCTGTGAGTCTAGATTTTCGAATCCGACGCAAAAATGATAGTGAATTGTAACGTTCAGCGCCTCCTAATGACGATAGAAGACTCAAATTGCGTCGCGATCCAATACATCGTCCTCCAGCCGACTTGTCTCCAAGGGTCTATTGCTGCCTCGGGCACCTTATGGTCGTTCTCCTGTGAGTCTAGATTATCGAATCCGACGCAAAAATGATAGTTAATTGTAACGTTCAGGGCCTTCTAATGCCGATGGAACACTCAAATTGCGTCGAGATTCAATACATCGGCCTCCAGCCGACTTGTCTCCAAGGGTCTATTGCTGCCTCGGGCACCTTATGGTCGTTCTGCTGTGAGTTTAGATTATCGGATCCGACGCAAAAATGATAGTTAATTATAACGTTCAGGGCCTCCTAATGCCGATGGAACACTCAAATTGCGTCGAGATTCAGTACATCGGCCTCCAGCCGACTTGTCTCCAAGGGTCTATTGCTGCCTCGGGCACCTTATGGTCGTTCTCCCGTGAGTCTAGATTTTCGAACCCGACGCTAAAATGATAGTTAATTGTAACGTTCAGGGCCTCCTAATGACGATTGAAGACTCAAATTGCGTCGCGATCCAATACATCGTCCTCCAGCCGACTTGTCTCCAAGGGTCTATTGCTGCCTCGGGCACCTTATGGTCGTTCTCCTGTGAGTTTAGATTATCGAATCCGACGCAAAAATGATAGTTAATTGTAACGTTCAGGGCCTTCTAATGACGATGGGACACTCAAATTGCGTCGAGATTCAATACATCGTCCTCCAGCCGACTTGTCTCCAAGGGTCTATTGCTGCCTCGGGCACCTTATGGTCGTTCTCCTGTGAGTTTAGATTATCGAATCCGACGAAAAAATGATCGTTAATTATAACGTTCAGGGCCTGCTAATGCCGATGGAACACTCAAATTGCGTCGAGATTCAATACATCGGCCTCCAGCCGACTTGTCTCCAAGGGTCTATTGCTGCCTCGGGCACCTTATGGTCGTTGTCCTGTGAGTCTAGATTTTCGAATCCGACGCAAAAATGATAGTTAATTGTAACGTTCAGGGCCTTCTAATCACGATGGAACACTCAAATTGCGTAGAGATTCAATACATCGTCCTCCAGCCGACTTGTCTCCAAGGGGATATCGCTGCCTCGGGCACCACATGGTCCTTCTCCTGTGAGTCTAGATTTTCGAATCCGACGCAAAAATGATAGTGAATTGTAACGTTCAGCGCCTCCTAATGACGTTAGAAGACTCAAATTGCGTCGCGATCCAATACATCGTCCTCCAGCCGACTTGTCTCCAAGGGTCTATTGCTGCCTCGGGCACCTTATGGTCGTTCTCCTGTGAGTCTAGATTATAGAATCCGACGCAAAAATGATAGTTAATTGTAACGTTCAGGGCCTTGTAACGACGATGGAACACTCAAATTGCGTCGAGATTCAATACATCGGCCTCCAGCCGACTTGTCTCCAAGGGTCTATTGCTGCCTCGGGCACCTTATGGTCGTTCTCCTGTGAGTTTAGATTATCGAATCCGACGCAAGAATGATAGTTAATTGTAACGTTCAGGACCTTCTAATGACGATGGGACACTCAAATTGCGTCGAGATTCAATACATCGTCCTCCAGCCGACTTGTCTCCAAGGGGATATTGCTCTCTCGGGCACAATATGATCCTTCTCCTGTGAGTCTACATTTTCGAATCCGACGCAAAAATGATAGTGAATTGTAACGTTCAGCGCCTCCTAATGACGATAGAAGACTCAAATTGCGTCGCGATCCAATACATCGTCCTCCAGCCGACTTGTCTCCAAGGGTCTATTGCTGCCTCGGGCACCTTATGGTCGTTCTCCTGTGAGTCTAGATTTTCGAATCCGACGCAAAAATGATAGTTAATTGTAACGTTCAGGACCTTGTAATGACGATGGAACACTCAAATTGCGTCGAGATTCAATACATCGGCCTCCAGCCGACTTGTCTCCAAGGGGATATTGCTGTCTCGGGCACAATATGATCCTTCTCCTGTGAGTCTAGATTTTCGAATCCGACGCAAAAATGATAGTTAATTGTAACGTTCAGGGCCTTGTAATGACGATGGAACACTCAAATTGCGTCGAGATACAATACATCGTCCACCAGCCGACTTGTCTCCAAGGATCTAATGCTGCCTCGGGCACTTTATGGTCGTTCTCTTGTAATTCTAGATTTTCGAATCCGACGCAAAAATGATAGTTAATTGTAACGTTCAGGGCCGCCTAATGACGATGGAACTCTCAAATTGCGTCGAGATTCAATACATCGTCCTCCAGCCGACTTGTCTCCAAGGGTCTATTGCTGCCTCGGGCACCTTAAGGTCGTTCTCCTGTGAGTCTAGATTTTCGAATCCGACGCAAAATTGATAGTTAATTGTAACGTTCAGGGCCTTCTAATGACAATGGAACACTCAAATTGCGTCGAGATTCAATACATCGTCCTCCAGCCGACTTGTCTCCAAGGGTCTATTGCTGCCTCGGGCACCTTATGGTCGTTCTCCTGTGAGTTTAGATTATCGAATCCGACGCAAAAATGATCGTTAATTATAACGTTCAGGGCCTCCTAATGACGATAGAAGACTCAAATTGCGTCGCGATCCAATACATCGGCCTCCACCCGACTTGTCTCCAAGGGTCTATTGCTGCCTCGGGCACCTTATGGTCGTTGTCCTGTGAGTCTAGATTTTCGAATCCGACGCAAAAATGATAGTTAATTGTAACGTTCAGGGCCTTCTAATGACGATGGAACACTCAAATTGCGTCGAGATTCAATACATCGGCCTCCAGCCGACTTGTCTCCAAGGGTCTATTGCTGCCTCGGGCACCTTATGGTCGTTCTCCTGTGAGTTTAGATTATCGAATCCGACGCAAAAATGATAGTTAATTGTAACGTTCAGGGCCTTCTAATGACGATGGGACACTCAAATTGCGTCGAGATTCAATACATCGTCCTCCAGCCGACTTGTCTCCAAGGGTCTATTGCTGCCTCGGGCACCTTATGGTCGTTCTCCTGTGAGTTTAGATTATCGAATCCGACGCAAAAATGATAGTTAATTGTAACGTTCAGGGCCTTGTAATGACGATGGAACACTCAAATTGCGTCGAGATTCAATACATCGGCCTCCAGCCGACTTGTCTCCAAGGGTCTATTGCTGCCTCGGGCACCTTATGGTCGTTCTCCTGTGAGTTTAGATTATCGAATCCGACGCAAAAATGATAGTTAATTGTAACGTTCAGGGCCTCCTAATGCCGATGGAACACTCAAATTGCGTCGAGATTCAATACATCGGCCTCCAGCCGACTTGTCTCCAAGGGTCTATTGCTGCCTCGGGCACCTTATGGTCGTTGTCCTGTGAGTCTAGATTTTCGAATCCGACGCAAAAATGATAGTTAATTGTAACGTTCAGGGCCTTCTAATGTCGATGGAACACTCAAATTGCGTCGAGATTCAATACATCGGCCTCCAGCCGACTTGTCTCCAAGGGGATATCGCTGCCTCGGGCACCACATGGTCCTTCTCCTGTGAGTCTAGATTTTCGAATCCGACGCAAAAATGATAGTGAATTGTAACGTTCAGCGCCTCCTAATGACGATAGAAGACTCAAATTGCGTCGCGATCCAATACATCGTCCTCCAGCCGACTTGTCTCCAAGGGTCTATTGCTGCCTCGGGCACCTTATGGTCGTTCTCCTGTGAGTCTAGATTTTCGAATCCGACGCAAAAATGATAGTTAATTGTAACGTTCAGGGCCTTGTAATGACGATGGGACACTCAAATTGCGTCGAGATTCAATACATCGTCCTCCAGCCGACTTGTCTCCAAGGGGCTATTGCTGTCTCGGGCACCTTATGGTCGTTGTCCTGTGAGTCTAGATTTTCGAATCCGACGCAAAAATGATAGTGAATTGTAACGTTCAGCGCCTCCTAATGACGATAGAAGACTCAAATTGCGTCGCGATCCAATACATCGTCCTCCAGCCGACTTGTCTCCAAGGGTCTATTGCTGCCTCGGGCACCTTATGGTCGTTCTCCTGTGAGTCTAGATTTTCGAATCCGACGCAAAAATGATAGTTAATTGTAACGTTCAGGGCCTTGTAATGACGATGGAACACTCAAATTGCGTCGAGATTCAATACAACGGCCTCCAGCCGACTTGTCTCCAAGGGTCTATTGCTGCCTCGGGCACCTTATGGTCGTTCTCCTGTGAGTCTAGATTTTCGAACCCGACGCAAAAATGATAGTTAATTGTAACGTTCAGGGCCTCCTAATGCCGATGGAACACTCAAATTGCGTCGAGATTCAATACATCGGCCTCCAGCCGACTTGTCTCCAAGGGTCTATTGCTGCCTCGGGCACCTTATGCTCGTTCTCCTGTGAGTCTAAATTTTCGAATCCGACGCAAAAATGATAGTTAATTATAACGTTCAGGGCCTCCTAATGCCGATGGAACACTCAAATTGCGTCGAGATTCAATACATCGGCCTCCAGCCGACTTGTCTCCAAGGGTCTATTGCTGCCTCGGGCACCTTATGGTCGTTCTCCTGTGAGTCTAGATTTTCGAATCCGACGCAAAAATGATAGTTAATTGTAACGTTCAGGGCCTTCTAATGACGATGGAACACTCAAATTGCGTCGAGATTCAATACATCGACCTCCAGCCTACTTGTCTCCAAGGGGATATCGCTGCCTCGGGCACCACATGGTCCTTCCCCTGTGAGTATAGATTTTCTAATCCGACTCAAAAATGATAGTTAATTGTAACGTTCAGGGCCTCCTAATGCCGATGGAACACTCAAATTGCGTCGAGATTCAATACATCGGCCTCCAGCCGACTTGTCTCCAAGGGTCTATTGCTGCCTCGGGCACCTTATGGTCCTTCTCCTGTGAGTCTAGATTTTCGAATCCGACGCAAAAATGATAGTGAATTGTAACGTTCAGCGCCTCCTAATGACGATAGAAGACTCAAATTGCGTCGCGATCCAATACATCGTCCTCCAGCCGACTTGTCTCCAAGGGTCTATTGCTGCCTCGGGCACCTTATGGTCGTTCTCCTGTGAGTCTAGATTTTCGAATCCGACGCAAAAATGCTAGTTAATTATAACGTTCAGGGCCTCCTAATGCCGATGGAACACTCAAATTGCGTCGAGATTCAATACATCGGCCTCCAGCCGACTTGTCTCCAAGGGGATATCGCTGTCTCGGGCACAATATGATCCTTCTCCTGTGAGTCTAGATTTTCGAATCCGACGCAAAAATGATAGTGAATTGTATCGTTCAGCTCCTCCTAATGACGATAGAAGACTCAAATTGCGTCGCGATCCAATACATCGTCCTCCAGCCGACTTGTCTCCAAGGGTCTATTGCTGCCTCGGGCACCTTATGCTCGTTCTCCTGTGAGTCTAGATTTTCGAACCCGACGCAAAAATGATAGTTAATTGTAACGTTCAGGGCCTTCTAATGCCGATGGAACACTCAAATTGCGTCGAGATTCAATACATCGGCCTCCAGCCGACTTGTCTCCAAGGGTCTATTGCTGCCTCGGGCACCTTATGGTCGTTCTCGTGTGAGTCTAGATTTCCGAATCCGACGCAAAAATGATAGTTAATTGTAACGTTCAGGGCCTTCTAATGACGATGGAACACTCAAATTGCGTCGCGATCCAATACATCGTCCTCCAGCCGACTTGTCTCCAAGGGTCTATTGCTGCCTCGGGCACCTTATGGTCGTTGTCCTGTGAGTCTAGATTTTCGAATCCGACGCAAAAATGATAGTGAATTGTAACGTTCAGCGCCTCCTAATGACGATAGAAGACTCAAATTGCGTCGCGATCCAATACTACGTCCTCCAGCCGACTTGTCTCCAAGGGTCTATTGCTGCCTCGGGCACCACATGGTCCTTCTCCTGTGAGTCTAGATTTTCGAATCCGACGCAAAAATGATAGTGAATTGTAACGTTCAGCGCCTCCTAATGACGATAGAAGACTCAAATTGCGTCGCGATCCAATACATCGTCCTCCAGCCGACTTGTCTCCAAGGGTCTATTGCTGCCTCGGGCACCACATGGTCCTTCTCCTGTGAGTCTAGATTTTCGAATCCGACGCAAAAATGATAGTGAATTGTAACGTTCAGCGCCTCCTAATGACGATAGAAGACTCAAATTGCGTCGCGATCCAATACATCGTCCTCCAGCCGACTTGTCTCCAAGGGTCTATTGCTGCCTCGGGCACCTTATGGTCGTTCTCCTGTGAGTCTAGATTATCGAATCCGACGCAAAAATGATAGTTAATTGTAACGTTCAGGGCCACCTAATGACGATAGAAGACTCAAATTGCGTCGAGATTCAATACATCGTCCTCCAGCCGACTTGTCTCCAAGGGTCTATTGCTGCCTCGGGCACCTTATGGTCGTTCTCCTGTGAGTTTAGATTATCGAATCCGACGCAAAAATGATCGTTAATTATAACGTTCAGGACCTCCTAATGCCGATGGAACACTCAAATTGCGTTGAGATTCAATACATCGGCCTCCAGCCTACTTGTCTCCAAGGGTCTATTGCTGCCTCGGGCACCTTATGGTCGTTGTCCTGTGAGTCTAGATTTTCGAATCCGACGCAAAAATGATAGTGAATTGTAACGTTCAGCGCCTCCTAATGACGATAGAAGACTCAAATTGCGTCGCGATCCAATACATCGTCCTCCAGCCGACTTGTCTCCAAGCAATAGCTGCCTCGGGCACCTTATGGTCGTTCTCCTGTGAGTCTAGATTATCGAATCCGACGCAAAAATGATAGTTAATTGTAACGTTCAGGGCCTCCTAATGACGATAGAAGACTCAAATTGCGTCGAGATTCAATACATCGGCCTCCAGCCGACTTGTCTATAAGGGTCTATTGCTGCCTCGGGCACCTTATGGTCGCTCTCCTGTGAGTCTAGATTTTCGAATCCGACGCAAAAATGATAGTTAATTGTAACGTTCAGGGCCTTGTAATGACGATGGAAAACTCAAATTGCGTCGAGATTCAATACATCGGCCTCCAGCCGACTTGTCTCCAAGGGTCTATTGCTGCCTCGGGCACCTTATGGTCGTTCTCCTGTGAGTCTAGATTTTCGAACCCGACGCAAAAATGATAGTTAATTGTAACGTTCAGGGCCTCCTAATGCCGATGGAACACTCAAATTGCGTCGAGATTCAATACATCGGCCTCCAGCCGACTTGTCTCCAAGGGTCTATTGCTGCCTCGGGCACCTTATGGTCGTTCTCCTGTGAGTCTAGATTTTCGAATCCGACGCAAAAATGATAGTTAATTATAACGTTCAGGGCCTCCTAATGCCGATGGAACACTCAAATTGCGTCGAGATTCGATACATCGGCCTCCAGCCGACTTGTCTCCAAGGGTCTATTGCTGCCTCGGGCACCTTATGGTCGTTCTCCTGTGAGTCTAGATTTTCGAATCCGACGCAAAAATGATAGTTAATTGTAACGTTCAGGGCCTTCTAATGACGATGGAACACTCAAATTGCGTCGAGATTCAATACATCGACCTCCAGCCTACTTGTCTCCAAGGGGATATCGCTGCCTCGGGCACCACATGGTCCTTCCCCTGTGAGTATAGATTTTCGAATCCGACGCAAAAATGATAGTTAATTGTAACGTTCAGGGCCTCCTAATGCCGATGGAACACTCAAATTGCGTCGAGATTCAATACATCGGCCTCCAGCCGACTTGTCTCCAAGGGTCTATTGCTGCCTCGGGCACCTTATGGTCGTTCTCCTGTGAGTCTAGATTTTCGAATCCGACGCAAAAATGATAGTGAATTGTAACGTTCAGCGCCTCCTAATGACGATAGAAGACTCAAATTGCGTCGCGATCCAATACATCGTCCTCCAGCCGACTTGTCTCCAAGGGTCTATTGCTGCCTCGGGCACCTTATGGTCGTTCTCCTGTGAGTCTAGATTTTCGAATCCGACGCAAAAATGATAGTTAATTGTAAGGTTCAGGGCCTTGAAATGACGATGGAACACTCATTTTGCGTCGCGATCCAATACATCGTCCTCCAACCGACTTGTCTCCAAGGGTCAATAGCTGCCTCGGGCACCGTATGGTCTCTCCCCTGTGAGTTTAGATTATCGAATCCGACGCAAAAATGATAGTTAATTGTAAGGTTTAGGGCCTCCTAATGACGATGGGACACTCAAATTGCGTCGAGATTCAATACATCGTCCTCCAGCCGACTTGTCTCCAAGGGGATATCGCTGCCTCGGGCACCACATGGTCCTTATCCTGTGAGTCTAGATTTTCGAATCCGACGCAAAAATGATAGTGAATTGTAACGTTCAGCGCCTCCTAATGACGATAGAAGACTCAAATTGCGTCGCGATCCAATACATCGTCCTCCAGCCGACTTGTCTCCAAGGGTCTATTGCTGCCTCGGGCACCTTATGGTCGTTCTCCTGTGAGTCTAGATTTATGAATCCGACGCAAAAATGATAGTTAATTGTAACGTTCAGGGCCTCCTAATGCCGATGGAACACTCAAATTGCGTCGAGATTCAATACATCGGCCTCCAGCCGACTTGTCTCCAAGGGGATATCGCTGCCTCGGGCACCACATGGTCCTTCTCCTGTGAGTTTAGATTTTCGAATCCGACGCAAAAATGATAGTTAATTGTAACGTTCAGGGCCTTCTAATGACGATGGAACACTCAAATTGCGTCGAGATTCAATACATCGGCCTCCAGCCTACTTGTCTCCAAGGGGATATCGCTGCCTCGGGCACCACATGGTCCTTCTCCTGTGAGTATAGATTTTCGAATCGACGCAAAAATGATAGTGAATTGTAACGTTCAGCGCCTCCTAATGACGATAGAAGACTCAAATTGCGTCGAGATCCAATACATCGTCCTCCAGCCGACTTGTCTCCAAGGGTCTATTGCTGCCTCGGGCACCATATGGTCGTTCTCCTGTGAGTTTAGATTATCGAATCCGACGCAAAAATGATAGTTAATTGTAACGTTCAGGGCCTTCTAATGACGATGGGACACTCAAATTGCGTCGAGATTCAATACATCGTCCTCCAGCCGACTTGTCTCCAAGGGGATATTGCTGTCTCGGGCACAATATGATCCTTCTCCTGTGAGTCTAGATTTTCGAATCCGACGCAAAAATGATAGTGAATTGTAACGTTCAGCGCCTCCTAATGACGATAGAAGACTCAAATTGCGTCGCGATCCAATACATCGTCCTCCAGCCGACTTGTCTCCAAGGGTCTATTGCTGATTCGGGCACCTTATGGTCGTTCTCCTGTGAGTCTAGATTTTCGAACCCGACGCAAAAATGATAGTTAATTGTAACGTTCAGGGCCTTCTAATGCCGATGGAACACTCAAATTGCGTCGAGATTCAATACATCGGCCTCCAGCCGACTTGTCTCCAAGGGTCTATTGCTGCCTCGGGCACCTTATGGTCGTTCTCCTGTGAGTCTAGATTTTCGAATCCGACGCAAAAATGATAGTTAATTGTAACGTTCAGGGCCTTCTAATGACGATGGAACACTCAAATTGCGTCGCGATCCAATACATCGTCCTCCAGCCGACTTGTCTCCAAGGGTCTATTGCTGCCTCGGGCACCTTATGGTCGTTCTCCTGTGAGTCTAGATTTTCGAATCCGACGCAAAAATGATAGTTAATTGTAACGTTCAGGGCCTTGTAATGACGATGGAACACTCAAATTGCGTCGAGATTCAATACATCGGCCTCCAGCCGACTTGTCTCCAAGGGTCTATTGCTGCCTCGGGCACCTTAGGGTCGTTGTCATGTGAGTCTAGATTTTCGAATCCGACGCAAAAATTATAGTTAATTGTAACGTTCAGGGCCTTCTAATGACGATGGAACACTCAAATTGCGTCGAGATTCAATACATCGACCTCCAGCCTACTTGTCTCCAAGGGGATATCGCTGCCTCGGGCACCACATGGTCCTTCCCCTGTGAGTATAGATTTTCGGATCCGACGCAAAAATGATAGTGAATTGTAACGTTCAGCGCCTCCTAATGACGATAGAAGACTCAAATTGCGTCGCGATCCAATACATCGTCCTCCAGCCGACTTGTCTCCAAGGGTCTATTGCTGCCTCGGGCACCTTATGGTCGTTCTCCTGTGAGTCTAGATTTTCGAACCCGACGCAAAAATGATAGTTAATTGTAACGTTCAGGGCCTTCTAATGCCGATGGAACACTGAAATTGCGTCGAGATTCAATACATCGGCCTCCAGCCGAGTTGTCTCCAAGGGTCTATTGCTGCCTCGGGCACCTTATGGTCGTTCTCCTGTGAGTCTAGATTTTCGAATCCGACGCAAAAATGATAGTTAATTGTAACGTTCAGGGCCTTCTAATGACGATGGAACACTCAAATTGCGTCGCGATCCAATACATCGTCCTCCAGCCGACTTGTCTCCAAGGGTCTATTGCTGCCTCGGGCACCTTATGGTCGTTGTCCTGTGAGTCTAGATTTTCGAATCCGACGCAAAAATGATAGTGAATTGTAACGTTCAGCGCCTCCTAATGACGATAGAAGACTCAAATTGCGTCGCGATCCAATACATCGTCCTCCAGCCGACTTGTCTCCAAGGGTCTATTGCTGCCTCGGGCACCTTATGGTCGTTCTCCTGTGAGTCTAGATTTTCGAATCCGACGCAAAAATGATAGTTAATTGTAACGTTCAGGGCCTTCTAATGCCGATGGAACACTCAAATTGCGTCGCGATCCAATACATCGTCCTCCAGCCGACTTGTCTCCAAGGGTCTATTGCTGCCTCGGGCACCTTATGGTCGTTCTCCTGTGAGTCTAGATTTTCGAATCCGACGCAAAAATGATAGTTAATTGTAACGTTCAGGGCCTTGTAATGACGATGGAACACTCAAATTGCGTCGAGATTCAATACATCGGCCTCCAGCCGACTTGTCTCCAAGGGTCTATTGCTGCCTCGGGCACCTTATGGTCGTTCTAATGTGAGTCTAGATTTTCGAATCCGACGCAAAAATGACAGTTAATTGTAACGTTCAGGGCCTTGTAATGACGATGGAACACTCAAATTGCGTCGAGATTCAATACATCGGCCTCCAGCCGACTTGTCTCCAAGGGTCTATTGCTGCCTCGGGCACCTTATGGTCGTTGTCCTGTGAGTCTAGATTTTCGAATCCGACGCAAAAATGATAGTTAATTGTAACGTTCAGGGCCTTCAAATGACGATGGAACACTCAAATTGCGTCGAGATTCAATACATCGGCCTCCAGCCTACTTGTCTCCAAGGGGATATCGCTGCCTCGGGCACCACATGGTCCTTCTCCTGTGAGTCTAGATTTTCGAATCCGACGCAAAAATGATAGTTAATTGTAACGTTCAGGGCCTTGTAATGACGATGGAACACTCAAATTGCGTCGAGATTCAATACATCGGCCTCCAGCCGACTTGTCTCCAAGGGTCTATTGCTGCCTCGGGCACCTTATGGTCGTTCTCCTGTGAGTTTAGATTATCGAATCCGACGCAAAAATGATAGTTAATTATAACGTTCAGGGCCTCCTAATGCCGATGGAACACTCAAATTGCGTCGAGATTCAATACATCGGCCTCCAGCCGACTTGTCTCCAAGGGTCTATTGCTGCCTCGGGCACCTTATGGTCGTTCTCCTGTGGGTCTAGATTTTCGAACCCGACACTAAAATGATAGTTAATTGTAACGTTCAGGGCCTCCTAATGACGATAGAAGACTCAAATTGCGTCGCGATCCAATACATCGTCCTCCAGCCGACTTGTCTCCAAGGGTCTATTGCTGCCTCGGGCACCTTATGGTCGTTCTCCTGTGAGTTTAGATTATCGAATCCGACGCAAAAATGATAGTTAATTGTAACGTTCAGGGCCTCCTAATGACGATAGAAGACTCAAATTGCGTCGAGATTCAATACATCGGCCTCCAGCCGACTTGTCTCCAAGGGTCTATTGCTGCCTCGGGCACCTTATGGTCGTTCTCCTGTGAGTTTAGATTATCGAATCCGACGCAAAAATGATCGTTAATAATAACGTTCAGGGCCTCCTAATGCCGATGGAACACTCAAATTGCGTCGAGATTCAATACATCGGCCTCCAGCCTACTTGTCTCCAAGGGTCTATTGCTGCCTCGGGCACCTTATGGTCGTTGTCCTGTGAGTCTAGATTTTCGAATCCGACGCAAAAATGATAGTGATTTGTAACGTTCAGCGCCTCCTAATGACGATAGAAGACTCAAATTGCGTCGCGATCCAATACATCGTCCTCCAGCCGACTTGTCTCCAAGGGTCTATTGCTGCCTCGGGCACCTTATGGTCGTTCTCCTGTGAGTAGATTTTCGAATCCGACGCGAAACTGATAGTTAATTGTAAGGTTCAGGGCCTTGTAATGACGATGGAACACTCATTTTGCGTCGCGATCCAATACATCGTCCTCCAACCGACTTGTCTCCAAGGGTCAATAGCTGCCTCGGGCACCGTATGGTCGTTCCCCTGTGAGTTTAGATTATCGAATCCGACGCAAAAATGATAGTTAATTGTAAGGTTTAGGGCCTCCTAATGACGATGGGACACTCAAATTGCGTCGAGATTCAATACATCGTCCTCCAGCCGACTTGTCTCCAAGGGGATATCGCTGCCTCGGGCACCACATGGTCCTTCTCCTGTGAGTCTAGATTTTCGAATCCGACGCAAAAATGATAGTGAATTGTAACGTTCAGCGCCTCCTAATGACGATAGAAGACTCAAATTGCGTCGCGATCCAATACATCGTCCTCCAGCCGACTTGTCTCCAAGGGTCTATTGCTGCCTCGGGCACCTTATGGTCGTTCTCCAGTGAGTCTAGATTTTCGAATCCGACGCAAAAATGATAGTTAATTATAACGTTCAGGGCCTCCTAATGTCGATGGAACACTCAAATTGCGTCGAGATTCAATACATCGGCCTCCAGACGACTTGTCTCCAAGGGGATATCGCTGCCTCGGGCACCACATGGTCCTTCTCCTGTGAGTTTAGATTTTCGAATCCGACGCAAAAATGATAGTTAATTGTAACGTTCAGGGCCTTCTAATGACGATGGAACACTCAAATTGCGTCGAGATTCAATACATCGGCCTCCAGCCTACTTGTCTCCAGGGGGATATCGCTGCCTCGGGCACCACATGGTCCTTCTCCTGTGAGTATAGATTTTCGAATCCGACGCAAAAATGATAGTGAATTGTAACGTTCAGCGCCTCCTAATGACGATAGAAGACTCAAATTGCGTCGCGATCCAATACATCGTCCTCCAGCCGACTTGTCTCCAAGGGTCTATTGCTGCCTCGGGCACCTTATGGTCGTTCTCCTGTGAGTTTAGATTATCGAATCCGACGCAAAAATGATAGTTAATTGTAACGTTCAGGGCCTTCTAATGACGATGGGACACTCAAATTGCGTCGAGATTCAATACACCGGCCTCCAGCCGACTTGTCTCCAAGGGTCTATTGCTGCCTCGGGCACCTTATGGTCGTTCTCCTGTGAGTCTAGATTTTCGAATCCGACGCAAAAATGATAGTTAATTGTAACGTTCAGGGCCTTCTAATGACGATGGAACACTCAAATTGCGTCGCGATCCAATACATCGTCCTCCAGCCGACTTGTCTCCAAGGGTCTATTGCTGCCTCGGGCACCTTATGGCCGTTGTCCTGTGAGTCTACATTTTCGAATCCGACGCAAAAATGATAGTGAATTGTAACGTTCAGCGCCTCCTAATGACGATAGAAGACTCAAATTGCGTCGCGATCCAATACATCGTCCTCCAGCCGACTTGTCTCCAAGGGTCTATTGCTGCCTCGGGCACCTTATGGTCGTTCTCCTGTGAGTCTAGATTTTCGAATCCGACGCAAAAATGATAGTTAATTGTAACGTTCAGGGCCTTCTAATGCCGATGGAACACTCAAATTGCGTCGCGATCCAATACATCGTCCTCCAGCCGACTTGTCTCCAAGGGTCTATTGCTGCCTCGGGCACCTTATGGTCGTTCTCCTGTGAGTCTAGATTTTCGAATCCGACGCAAAAATGATAGTTAATTGTAACGTTCAGGGCCTTGTAATGACGATAGAAGACTCAAATTGCGTCGCGATTCAATACATCGGCCTCCAGCCGACTTGTCTCCAAGGGTCTATTGCTGCCTCGGGCACCTTATGGTCGTTCTCCTGTGAGTCTAGATTTTCGAATCCGACGCAAAAATGATAGTTAATTGTAACGTTCAGGGCCTTGTAATGACGATGGAACACTCAAATTGCGTCGAGATTCAATACATCGGCCTCCAGCCGACTTGTCTCCAAGGGTCTATTGCTGCCTCGGGCACCTTATGGTCGTTGTCCTGTGAGTCTAGATTTTCGAATCCGACGCAAAAATGATAGTTAATTGTAACGTTCAGGGCCTTCTAATGACGATGGAACACTCAAATTGCGTCGAGATTCAATACATCGGCCTCCAGCCGACTTGTCTCCAAGGGTCTATTGCTGCCTCGGGCACCTTATGGTCCTTCTCCTGTGAGTTTAGATTTTCGAATCCGACGCAAAAATGATAGTTAATTGTAACATTCAGGGCCTTCTAATGACGATGGAACACTCAAATTGCGTCGAGATTCAATACATCGGCCTCCAGCCTACTTGTCTCCAAGGGGATATCGCTGCCTCGGGCACCACATGGTCCTTCTCCTGTGAGTATAGATTTTCGAATCCGACGCAAAAATGATAGTGAATTGTAACGTTCAGCGCCTCCTAATGACGATAGAAGACTCAAATTGCGTCGCGATCCAATACATCGTCCTCCAGCCGACTTGTCTCCAAGGGTCTATTGCTGCCTCGGGCACCTTATGGTCGTTCTCCTGTGAGTTTAGATTATCGAATCCGACGCAAAAATGATAGTTAATTGTAACGTTCAGGGCCTTCTAATGACGATGGGACACTCAAATTGCGTCGAGATTCAATACATCGTCCTCCAGCCGACTTGTCTCCAAGGGGATATTGCTGTCTCGGGCACAATATGATCCTTCTCCTGTGAGTCTAGATTTTCGAATCCGACGCAAAAATGATAGTGAATTGTAACGTTCAGCGCCTCCTAATGACGATAGAAGACTCAAATTGCGTCGCGATCCAATACATCGTCCTCCAGCCGACTTGTCTCCAAGGGTCTATTGCTGCCTCGGGCACCTTATGGTCGTTCTCCTGTGAGTCTAGATTTTCGAACCCGACGCAAAAATGATAGTTAATTGTAACGTTCAGGGCCTTCTAATGCCGATGGAACACTCAAATTGCGTCGAGATTCAATACACCGGCCTCCAGCCGACTTGTCTCCAAGGGTCTATTGCTGCCTCGGGCACCTTATGGTCGTTCTCCTGTGAGTCTAGATTTTCGAATCCGACGCAAAAATGATAGTTAATTGTAACGTTCAGGGCCTTCTAATGACGATGGAACACTCAAATTGCGTCGCGATCCAATACATCGTCCTCCAGCCGACTTGTCTCCAAGGGTCTATTGCTGCCTCGGGCACCTTATGGCCGTTGTCCTGTGAGTCTACATTTTCGAATCCGACGCAAAAATGATAGTGAATTGTAACGTTCAGCGCCTCCTAATGACGATAGAAGACTCAAATTGCGTCGCGATCCAATACATCGTCCTCCAGCCGACTTGTCTCCAAGGGTCTATTGCTGCCTCGGGCACCTTATGGTCGTTCTCCTGTGAGTCTAGATTTTCGAATCCGACGCAAAAATGATAGTTAATTGTAACGTTCAGGGCCTTCTAATGCCGATGGAACACTCAAATTGCGTCGCGATCCAATACATCGTCCTCCAGCCGACTTGTCTCCAAGGGTCTATTGCTGCCTCGGGCACCTTATGGTCGTTCTCCTGTGAGTCTAGATTTTCGAATCCGACGCAAAAATGATAGTTAATTGTAACGTTCAGGGCCTTGTAATGACGATGGAACACTCAAATTGCGTCGAGATTCAATACATCGGCCTCCAGCCGACTTGTCTCCAAGGGTCTATTGCTGCCTCGGGCACCTTATGGTCGTTCTCCTGTGAGTCTAGATTTTCGAATCCGACGCAAAAATGATAGTTAATTGTAACGTTCAGGGCCTTGTAATGACAATGGAACACTCAAATTGCGTCGAGATTCAATACATCGGCCTCCAGCCGACTTGTCTCCAAGGGTCTATTGCTGCCTCGGGCACCTTATGGTCGTTGTCCTGTGAGTCTATATTTTCGAATCCGACGCAAAAATGATAGTTAATTGTAACGTTCAGGGCCTTCTAATGACGATGGAACACTCAAATTGCGTCGAGATTCAATACATCGGCCTCCAGCCGACTTGTCTCCAAGGGTCTATTGCTGCCTCGGGCACCTTATGGTCCTTCTCCTGTGAGTTTAGATTTTCGAATCCGACGCAAAAATGATAGTTAATTGTAACATTCAGGGCCTTCTAATGACGATGGAACACTCAAATTGCGTCGAGATTCAATACATCGGCCTCCAGCCTACTTGTCTCCAAGGGGATATCGCTGCCTCGGGCACCACATGGTCCTTCTCCTGTGAGTATAGATTTTCGAATCCGACGCAAAAATGATAGTGAATTGTAACGTTCAGCGCCTCCTAATGACGATAGAAGACTCAAATTGCGTCGCGATCCAATACATCGTCCTCCAGCCGACTTGTCTCCATGGGTCTATTGCTGCCTCGGGCACCTTATGGTCGTTCTCCTGTGAGTTTAGATTATCGAATCCGACGCAAAAATGATAGTTAATTGTAACGTTCAGGGCCTTCTAATGACGATGGGACACTCAAATTGCGTCGAGATTCAATACATCGTCCTCCAGCCGACTTGTCTCCAAGGGGATATTGCTGTCTCGGGCACAATATGATCCTTCTCCTGTGAGTCTAGATTTTCGAATCCGACGCAAAAATGATAGTGAATTGTAACGTTCAGCGCCTCCTAATGACGATAGAAGACTCAAATTGCGTCGCGATCCAATACATCGTCCTCCAGCCGACTTGTCTCCAAGGGTCTATTGCTGCCTCGGGCACCTTATGGTCGTTCTCCTGTGAGTCTAGATTTTCGAACCCGACGCAAAAATGATAGTTAATTGTAACGTTCAGGGCCTTCTAATGCCGATGGAACACTGAAATTGCGTCGAGATTCAATACACCGGCCTCCAGCCGACTTGTCTCCAAGGGTCTATTGCTGCCTCGGGCACCTTATGGTCGTTCTCCTGTGAGTCTAGATTTTCGAATCCGACGCAAAAATGATAGTTAATTGTAACGTTCAGGGCCTTCTAATGACGATGGAACACTCAAATTGCGTCGCGATCCAATACATCGTCCTCCAGCCGACTTGTCTCCAAGGGTCTATTGCTGCCTCGGGCACCTTATGGCCGTTGTCCTGTGAGTCTACATTTTCGAATCCGACGCAAAAATGATAGTGAATTGTAACGTTCAGCGCCTCCTAATGACGATAGAAGACTCAAATTGCGTCGCGATCCAATACATCGTCCTCCAGCCGACTTGTCTCCAAGGGTCTATTGCTGCCTCGGGCACCTTATGGTCGTTCTCCTGTGAGTCTAGATTTTCGAATCCGACGCAAAAATGATAGTTAATTGTAACGTTCAGGGCCTTCTAATGCCGATGGAACACTCAAATTGCGTCGCGATCCAATACATCGTCCTCCAGCCGACTTGTCTCCAAGGGTCTATTGCTGCCTCGGGCACCTTATGGTCGTTCTCCTGTGAGTCTAGATTTTCGAATCCGACGCAAAAATGATAGTTAATTGTAACGTTCAGGGCCTTGTAATGACGATGGAACACTCAAATTGCGTCGAGATTCAATACATCGGCCTCCAGCCGACTTGTCTCCAAGGGTCTATTGCTGCCTCGGGCACCTTATGGTCGTTCTCCTGTGAGTCTAGATTTTCGAATCCGACGCAAAAATGATAGTTAATTGTAACGTTCAGGGCCTTGTAATGACAATGGAACACTCAAATTGCGTCGAGATTCAATACATCGGCCTCCAGCCGACTTGTCTCCAAGGGTCTATTGCTGCCTCGGGCACCTTATGGTCGTTGTCCTGTGAGTCTAGATTTTCGAATCCGACGCAAAAATGATAGTTAATTGTAACGTTCAGGGCCTTCTAATGACGATGGAACACTCAAATTGCGTCGAGATTCAATACATCGGCCTCCAGCCTACTTGTCTCCAAGGGGATATCGCTGCCTCGGGCACCACATGGTCCTTCTCCTGTGAGTCTAGATTTTCGAATCCGACGCAAAAATGATAGTGAATTGTAACGTTCAGCGCCTCCTAATGACGATAGAAGACTCAAATTGCGTCGCGATCCAATACATCGTCCTCCAGCCGACTTGTCTCCAAGGGTCTATTGCTGCCTCGGGCACCTTATGGTCGTTCTCCTGTGAGTCTAGATTTTCGAATCCGACGCAAAAATGATAGTTAATTGTAACGTTCAGGGCCTTGTAATGACGATGGAACACTCAAATTGCGTCGAGATTCAATACATCGGCCTCCAGCCGACTTGTCTCCAAGGGTCTATTGCTGCCTCGGGCACCTTATGGTCGTTCTCCTGTGACTTTAGATTATCGAATCCGACGCAAAAATGATAGTTAATTGTAACGTTCAGGGCCTTCTAATGACGATGGGACACTCAAATTGCGTCGAGATTCAATACATCGTCCTCCAGCCGACTTGTCTCCAAGGGGATATTGCTGTCTCGGGCACAATATGATCCTTCTCCTGTGAGTCTAGATTTTCGAATCCGACGCAAAAATGATAGTGAATTGTAACGTTCAGCGCCTCCTAATGACGATAGAAGACTCAAATTGCGTCGCGATCCAATACATCGTCCTCCAGCCGACTTGTCTCCAAGGGTCTATTGCTGCCTCGGGCACCTTATGGTCGTTCTCCTGTGAGTCTAGATTTTCGAACCCGACGCAAAAATGATAGTTAATTGTAACGTTCAGGGCCTTCTAATGCCGATGGAACACTCAAATTGCGTCGAGATTCAATACACCGGCCTCCAGCCGACTTGTCTCCAAGGGTCTATTGCTGCCTCGGGCACCTTATGGTCGTTCTCCTGTGAGTCTAGATTTTCGAATCCGACGCAAAAATGATAGTTAATTGTAACGTTCAGGGCCTTCTAATGACGATGGAACACTCAAATTGCGTCGCGATCCAATACATCGTCCTCCTGCCGACTTGTCTCCAAGGGTCTATTGCTGCCTCGGGCACCTTATGGCCGTTGTCCTGTGAGTCTACATTTTCGAATCCGACGCAAAAATGATAGTGAATTGTAACGTTCAGCGCCTCCTAATGACGATAGAAGACTCAAATTGCGTCGCGATCCAATACATCGTCCTCCAGCCGACTTGTCTCCAAGGGTCTATTGCTGCCTCGGGCGCCTTATGGTCGTTCTCCTGTGAGTCTAGATTTTCGAATCCGACGCAAAAATGATAGTTAATTGTAACGTTCAGGGCCTTCTAATGCCGATGGAACACTCAAATTGCGTCGCGATCCAATACATCGTCCTCCAGCCGACTTGTCTCCAAGGGTCTATTGCTGCCTCGGGCACCTTATGGTCGTTCTCCTGTGAGTCTAGATTTACGAATCCGACGCAAAAATGATAGTTAATTGTAACGTTCAGGGCCTTGTAATGACGATGGAACACTCAAATTGCGTCGAGATTCAACACATCGGCCTCCAGCCGACTTGTCTCCAAGGGTCTATTGCTGCCTCGGGCACCTTATGGTCGTTCTCCTGTGAGTCTAGATTTTCGAATCCGACGCAAAAATGATAGTTAATTGTAACGTTCAGGGCCTTGTAATGACGATGGAACACTCAAATTGCGTCGAGATTCAATACATCGGCCTCCAGCCGACTTGTCTCCAAGGGTCTATTGCTGCCTCGGGCACCTTATGGTCGTTGTCCTGTGAGTCTAGATTTTCGAACCCGACGCAAAAATGATAGTTAATTGTAACGTTCAGGGCCTTCTAATGCCGATGGAACACTCAAATTGCGTCGAGATTCAATACACCGGCCTCCAGCCGACTTGTCTCCAAGGGTCTATTGCTGCCTCGGGCACCTTATGGTCGTTCTCCTGTGAGTCTAGATTTTCGAATCCGACGCAAAAATGATAGTTAATTGTAACGTTCAGGGCCTTCTAATGCCGATGGAACACTCAAATTGCGTCGCGATCCAATACATCGTCCTCCAGCCGACTTGTCTCCAAGGGTCTATTGCTGCCTCGGGCACCTTATGGTCGTTCTCCTGTGAGTCTAGATTTTCGAATCCGACGCAAAAATGATAGTTAATTGTAACGTTCAGGGCCTTGTAATGACGATGGAACACTCAAATTGCGTCGAGATTCAATACATCGGCCTCCAGCCGACTTGTCTCCAAGGGTCTATTGCTGCCTCGGGCACCTTATGGTCGTTCTCCTGTGAGTCTAGATTTTCGAATCCGACGCAAAAATGATAGTTAATTGTAACGTTCAGGGCCTTGTAATGACGATGGAACACTCAAATTGCGTCGAGATTCAATACATCGGCCTCCAGCCGACTTGTCTCCAAGGGTCTATTGCTGCCTCGGGCACCTTATGGTCGTTGTCCTGTGAGTCTAGATTTTCGAATCCGACGCAAAAATGATAGTTAATTGTAACGTTCAGGGCCTTCTAATGACGATGGAACACTCAAATTGCGTCGAGATTCAATACATCGGCCTCCAGCCTACTTGTCTCCAAGGGGATATCGCTGCCTCGGGCACCACATGGTCCTTCTCCTGTGAGTCTAGATTTTCGAATCCGACGCAAAAATGATAGTGAATTGTAACGTTCAGCGCCTCCTAATGACGATAGAAGACTCAAATTGCGTCGCGATCCAATACATCGTCCTCCAGCCGACTTGTCTCCAAGGGTCTATTGCTGCCTCGGGCACCTTATGGTCGTTCTCCTGTGAGTCTAGATTTTCGAATCCGACGCAAAAATGATAGTTAATTGTAACGTTCAGGGCCTTGTAATGACGATGGAACACTCAAATTGCGTCGAGATTCAATACATCGGCCTCCAGCCGACTTGTCTCCAAGGGTCTATTGCTGCCTCGGGCACCTTATGGTCGTTCTCCTGTGACTTTAGATTATCGAATCCGACGCAAAAATGATAGTTAATTGTAACGTTCAGGGCCTTCTAATGACGATGGGACACTCAAATTGCGTCGAGATTCAATACATCGTCCTCCAGCCGACTTGTCTCCAAGGGGATATTGCTGTCTCGGGCACAATATGATCCTTCTCCTGTGAGTCTAGATTTTCGAATCCGACGCAAAAATGATAGTGAATTGTAACGTTCAGCGCCTCCTAATGACGATAGAAGACTCAAATTGCGTCGCGATCCAATACATCGTCCTCCAGCCGACTTGTCTCCAAGGGTCTATTGCTGCCTCGGGCACCTTATGGTCGTTCTCCTGTGAGTCTAGATTTTCGAACCCGACGCAAAAATGATAGTTAATTGTAACGTTCAGGGCCTTCTAATGCCGATGGAACACTCAAATTGCGTCGAGATTCAATACACCGGCCTCCAGCCGACTTGTCTCCAAGGGTCTATTGCTGCCTCGGGCACCTTATGGTCGTTCTCCTGTGAGTCTAGATTTTCGAATCCGACGCAAAAATGATAGTTAATTGTAACGTTCAGGGCCTTCTAATGACGATGGAACACTCAAATTGCGTCGCGATCCAATACATCGTCCTCCTGCCGACTTGTCTCCAAGGGTCTATTGCTGCCTCGGGCACCTTATGGCCGTTGTCCTGTGAGTCTACATTTTCGAATCCGACGCAAAAATGATAGTGAATTGTAACGTTCAGCGCCTCCTAATGACGATAGAAGACTCAAATTGCGTCGCGATCCAATACATCGTCCTCCAGCCGACTTGTCTCCAAGGGTCTATTGCTGCCTCGGGCACCTTATGGTCGTTCTCCTGTGAGTCTAGATTTTCGAATCCGACGCAAAAATGATAGTTAATTGTAACGTTCAGGGCCTTCTAATGCCGATGGAACACTCAAATTGCGTCGCGATCCAATACATCGTCCTCCAGCCGACTTGTCTCCAAGGGTCTATTGCTGCCTCGGGCACCTTATGGTCGTTCTCCTGTGAGTCTAGATTTACGAATCCGACGCAAAAATGATAGTTAATTGTAACGTTCAGGGCCTTGTAATGACGATGGAACACTCAAATTGCGTCGAGATTCAACACATCGGCCTCCAGCCGACTTGTCTCCAAGGGTCTATTGCTGCCTCGGGCACCTTATGGTCGTTCTCCTGTGAGTCTAGATTTTCGAATCCGACGCAAAAATGATAGTTAATTGTAACGTTCAGGGCCTTGTAATGACGATGGAACACTCAAATTGCGTCGAGATTCAATACATCGGCCTCCAGCCGACTTGTCTCCAAGGGTCTATTGCTGCCTCGGGCACCTTATGGTCGTTGTCCTGTGAGTCTAGATTTTCGAATCCGACGCAAAAATGATAGTTAATTGTAACGTTCAGGGCCTTCTAATGACGATGGAACACTCAAATTGCGTCGAGATTCAATACATCGGCCTCCAGCCTACTTGTCTCCAAGGGGATATCGCTGCCTCGGGCACCACATGGTCCTTCTCCTGTGAGTCTAGATTTTCGAATCCGACGCAAAAATGATAGTGAATTGTAACGTTCAGCGGCTCCTAATGACGATAGAAGACTCAAATTGCGTCGCGATCCAATACATCGTCCTCCAGCCGACTTGTCTCCAAGGGTCTATTGCTGCCTCGGGCACCTTATGGTCGTTCTCCTGTGAGTCTAGATTTTCGAATCCGACGCAAAAATGATAGTTAATTGTAACGTTCAGGGCCTTGTAATGACGATGGAACACTCAAATTGCGTCGAGATTCAATACATCGGCCTCCAGCCGACTTGTCTCCAAGGGTCTATTGCTGCCTCGGGCACCTTATGGTCGTTCTCCTGTGACTTTAGATTATCGAATCCGACGCAAAAATGATAGTTAATTGTAACGTTCAGGGCCTTCTAATGACGATGGGACACTCAAATTGCGTCGAGATTCAATACATCGTCCTCCAGCCGACTTGTCTCCAAGGGGATATTGCTGTCTCGGGCACAATATGATCCTTCTCCTGTGAGTCTAGATTTTCGAATCCGACGCAAAAATGATAGTGAATTGTAACGTTCAGGGCCTTCTAATGACGATGGGACACTCAAATTGCGTCGCGATCCAATACATCGTCCTCCAGCCGACTTGTCTCCAAGGGTCTATTGCTGCCTCGGGCACCTTATGGTCGTTCTCCTGCGAGTCTAGATTTTCGAACCCGACGCTAAAATGATAGTTAATTGTAACGTTCAGGGCCTCCTAATGACGATAGAAGACTCAAATTGCGTCGCGATCGAATACATCGTCCTCCAGCCGACTTGTCTCCAAGGGTCTATTGCTGCCTCGGGCACCTTATGGTCGTTCTCCTGTGAGTCTAGATTATCGAATCCGACGCAAAAATGATAGTTAATTGTAACGTTCAGGGCCTCCTAATGACGATAGAAGACTCAAATTGCGTCGAGATTCAATACATCGGCCTCCAGCCGACTTGTCTCCAAGGGTCTATTGCTGCCTCGGGCACCTTATGGTCGTTCTCCTGTGAGTTTAGATTATCGAATCCGACGCAAAAATGATCGTTAATTATAACGTTCAGGGCCTCCTAATGCCGATGGAACACTCAAATTGCGTCGAGATTCAATACATCGGCCTCCAGCCTACTTGTCTCCAAGGGTCTATTGCTGCCTCGGGCACCTTATGGTCGTTGTCCTGTGAGTCTAGATTTTCGAATCCGACGCAAAAATGATAGTGAATTGTAACGTTCAGCGCCTCCTAATGACGATAGAAGACTCAAATTGCGTCGCGATCCAATACATCGTCCTCCAGCCGACTTGTCTCCAAGGGTCTATTGCTGCCTCGTGCACCTTATGGTCGTTCTCCTGTGAGTCTAGATTTTCGAATCCGACGCAAAAATGATAGTTAATTGTAACGTTCAGGGCCTTCTAATGACGATGGAACACTCAAATTGCGTCGATATTCAATACATCGGCCTCCAGCCCACTTGTCTCCAAGGGGATATCGCTGCCTCGGGCACCACATGGTCCTTCTCCTGTGAGTATAGATTTTTGAATCCGACGCAAAAATGATAGTGAATTGTAACGTTCGGCGCCTCCTAATGACGATAGAAGACTCAAATTGCGTCGCGATCCAATACATCGTCCTCCAGCCGACTTGTCTCCAAGGGTCTATTGCTGCCTCGGGCACCTTATGGTCGTTCTCCTGCGAGTCTAGATTTTCGAATCCGACGCAAAAATGATAGTTAATTGTAACGTTCAGGGCCTTCTAATAACGATGGGACACTCTAATTGCGTCGAGATTCAATACATCGTCCTCCAGCCGACTTGTCTCCAAGGGGATATTGCTGTCTCGGGCACAATATGATCCTTCTCCTGTGAGTCTAGATTTTCGAATCCGACGCAAAAATGATAGTGAATTGTAACGTTCAGCGCCTCCTAATGACGATAGAAGACTCAAATTGCGTCGCGATCCAATACATCGTCCTCCAGCCGACTTGTCTCCAAGGGTCTATTGCTGCCTCGGGCACCTTATGATCGTTCTCCTGTGAGTCTAGATTATCGAATCCGACGCAAAAATGATAGTTAATTGTAGCGCTCAGGGCCTCCTAATGCCGATGGAACACTCAAATTGCGTCGAGATTCAATACATCGGCCTCCAGCCGACTTGTCTCCAAGGGTCTATTGCTGCCTCGGGCACCTTATGGTCGTTGTCCTGTGAGTCTAGATTTTCGAATCCGACGCAAAAATGATAGTTAATTGTAACGTTCAGGGCCTTCTAATGACGATGGAACACTCAAATTGCGTTGAGATTCAATACATCGGCCTCCAGCCGACTTGTCTCCAAGGGTCTATTGCTGCCTCGGGCACCTTATGGTCGTTCTCCTGTGAGTCTAGATTTTCGAACCCGACGCTAAAATGATAGTTAATTGTAACGTTCAGGGCCTCCTAATGACGATAGAAGACTCAAATTGCGTCGCGATCCAATACATCGTCCTCCAGCCGACTTGTCTCCAAGGGTCTATTGCTGCCTCGGGCACCTTATGGTCGTTCTCCTGTGAGTTTAGATTATCGAATCCGTCGCAAAAATGATAGTTAATTGTAACGTTCAGGGCCTTCTAATGACGATGGGACACTCAAATTGCGTCGAGATTCAATACATCGTCCTCCAGCCGACTTGTCTCCAAGGGGATATTGCTGTCTCGGGCACAATATGATCCTTCTCCTGTGAGTCTAGATTTTCGAATCCGTCGCAAAAATGATAGTGAATTGTAACGTTCAGCGCCTCCTAATGGCGATAGAAGACTCAAATTGCGTCGCGATCCAATACATCGTCCTCCAGCCGACTTGTCTCCAAGGGTCTATTGCTGCCTCGGACACCTTATGGTCGTTCTCCTGTGAGTCTAGATTATCGAATCCGACGCAAAAATGATAGTTAATTGTAACGTTCAGGGCCTTCTAATGCCGATGGAACACTCAAATTGCGTCGAGATTCAATACATCGGCCTCCAGCCGACTTGTCTCCAAGTGTCTATTGCTGCCTCGGGCACCTTATGGTCGTTCTCCTGTGAGTTTAGATTATCGAATCCGACGCAAAAATGATAGTTAATTGTAACGTTCAGGGCCTTCTAATGACGATGGGACACTCAAATTGCGTCGAGATTCAATACTTCGTCCTCCAGCCGACTTGTCTCCAAGGGGATATTGCTGTCTCGGGCACAATATGATCCTTCTCCTGTGAGTCTAGATTTTCGAATCCGACGCAAAAATGATAGTGAATTGTAACGTTCAGCGCCTCCTAATGACGATAGAAGACTCAAATTGCGTCGCGATCCAATACATCGTCCTCCAGCCGACTTGTCTCCAAGGGTGTATTGCTGCCTCGGGCACCTTATGGTCGTTCTCCTGTGAGTCTAGATTTTCGAATCCGACGCAAAAATGATAGTTAATTGTAACGTTCAGGGCCTTGTAATGACGATGGAACACTCAAATTGCGTCGAGATTCAATACATCGGCCTCCAGCCGACTTGTCTCCAAGGGTCTATTGCTGCCTCGGGCACCTTATGGTCGTTCTCCTGTGAGTCTAGATTTTCGAATCCGACGCAAAAATGATAGTGAATTGTAACGTTCAGCGCCTCCTAATGACGATAGAAGACTCAAATTGCGTCGCGATCCAATACATCGTCCTCCAGCCGACTTGTCTCCAAGGGTCTATTGCTGCCTCGGGCACCTTATGGTCGTTCTCCTGTGAGTCTAGATTTTCGAATCCGACGCAAAAATGATAGTTAATTGTAACGTTCAGGGCCTTGTAATGACGATGGAACACTCAAATTGCGTCGAGATTCAATACATCGGCCTCCAGCCGACTTGTCTCCAAGGGTCTATTGCTGCCTCGGGCACCTTATGGTCGTTGTCCTGTGAGTCTAGATTTTCGAAACCGACGCAAAAATGATAGTTAATTGTAACGTTCAGGGCCTTCTAATGACGATGGAACACTCAAATTGCGTCGAGATTCAATACATCGGCCTCCAGCCTACTTGTCTCCAAGGGGATATCGCTGCCTCGGGCACCACATGGTCCTTCTCCTGTGAGTATAGATTTTCGAATCCGACGCAAAAATGATAGTGAATTGTAACGTTCAGCGCCTCCTAATGACGATAGAAGACTCAAATTGCGTCGCGATCCAATACATCGTCCTCCAGCCGACTTCTCTCCAAGGGTCTATTGCTGCCTCGGGCACCTTATGGTCGTTCTCCTGTGAGTCTAGATTTTCGAACCCGACGCTAAAATGATAGTTAATTGTAACGTTCAGGGCCTCCTAATGACGATAGAAGACTCAAATTGCGTCGCGATCCAATACATCGTCCTCCAGCCGACTTGTCTCCAAGGGTCTATTGCTGCCTTGGGCACCTTATGGTCGTTCTCCTGTGAATCTAGATTTTCGAATCCGACGCAAAAATGATAGTGAATTGTAACGTTCAGCGCCTCCTAATGACGATAGAAGACTCAAATTGCGTCGCGATCCAATACATCGTCCTCCAGCCGACTTGTCTCCAAGGGTCTATTGCTGCCTCGGGCACCTTATGGTCGTTCTCCTGTGAGTCTAGATTTTCGAATCCGACGCAAAAATGATAGTTAATTGTAACGTTCAGGGCCTTGTAATGACGATGGAACACTCAAATTGCGTCGAGATTCAATACATCGGCCTCCAGCCTACTTGTCTCCAAGGGGATATCGCGCCCTCGGGCACCACATGGTCCTTCTCCTGTGAGTATAGATTTTCGAATCCGACGCAAAAATGATAGTGAATTGTAACGTTCAGCGCCTCCTAATGACGATAGAAGACTCAAATTGCGTCGCGATCCAATACATCGTCCTCCAGCCGACTTGTCTCCAATTGTCTATTGCTGCCTCGGGCACCTTATGGTAGTTCTCCTGTGAGTTTAGATTATCGTATCCGACGCAAAAATGATAGTTAATTGTAACGTTCAGGGCCTTCTAATGACGATGGGACACTCAAATTGCGTCGAGAATCAATACATCGTCCTCCAGCCGACTTGTCTCCAAGGGTCTATTGCAGCCTCGGGCACCTTATGGTCGTTCTCCTGTGAGTCTAGATTTTCGAATCCGACGCAAAAATGATAGTTAATTGTAAAGTTCAGGGCCTTGTAATGACGATGGAACACTCAAATTGCGTCGCGATCCAATACATCGTCCTCCAGCCGACTTGTCTCCAAGGGTCTATTGCCGTCTCGGGCACAATTTGATCCTTCTCCTGTGAGTCTAGATTTTCGAATCCGACGCAAAAATGATAGTTAATTGTAACGTTCAGGGCCTTCTAATGACGATGGGACACTCAAATTGCGTCGAGATTCAATACATCGGCCTCCAGCCTACTTGTCTCCAAGGGGATATCGCTGCCTCGGGCACCACATGGTCTTTCTCCTGTGAGTCTAGATTTTCGAATCCGACGCAAAAATGATAGTGAATTGTAACGTTCAGCGCCTCCTAATGCCGATGGATCACTCAAATTGCGTCGAGTTTCAATACATCGGCCTCCAGCCGACTTGTCTCCAAGGGTCTATTGCTGCCTCGGGCACCTTATGGTCGTTGTCCTGTGAGTCTAGATTTTCGAATCCGACGCAAAAATGATAGTTAATTGTAACGTTCAGGGCCTTCTAATGACGATGGAACACTCAAATTGCGTCGAGATTCAATACATCGGCCTCCAGCCGACTTGTCTCCAAGGGTCTATTGCTGCCTCGGGCACCTTATGGTCGTTCTCCTGTGAGTTTAGATTATCGAATCCGACGCAAAAATGATAGTTAATTGTAACGTTCAGGGCCTCCTAATGCCGATGGAACACTCAAATTATGTCGAGATTCAATACATCGGCCTCCAGCCGACTTGTCTCCAAGGGTCTATTGCTGCCTCGGGCACCTTATGGTCGTTGTCCTGTGGGTCTAGATTTTCGAATCCGACGCAAAAATGATAGTTAATTGTAACGTTCAGGGCCTTCTAATGACGATGGAACACTCAAATAGCGTCGAGATTCAATACATCGGCCTCCAGCCGACTTGTCTCCAAGGGTCTATTGCTGCCTCGGGCACCTTATGGTCGTTCTCCTGTGAGTTTAGATTATCGAATCCGACGCAAAAATGATAGTTAATTATAACGTTCAGGGCCTCCTAATGCCGATGGAACACTGACGTTGCGTCGAGATTCAGTACATCGGCCTCCAGCCGACTTGTCTCCAAGGGTCTATTGCTGCCTCAGGCACCTTATGGTCGTTCTCCTGTGAGTCTAGATTTTCGAATCCGACGCAAAAATGATAGTGAATTGTAACGTTCAGCGCCTCCTAATGACGATAGAAGACTCAAATTGCGTCGAGATTCAATACATGGGCCTCCAGCCGTCTTGTCTCCAAGGGTCTATTGCTGCCTCGGGCACCTTATGGTCGTTCACCTGTGAGTTTAGATTATCGAATCCGACGCAAAAATGATAGTTAATTGTAACGTTCAGGGCCTCCTAATGCCGATGGAACACTCAAATTATGTCGAGATTCAATACATCGGCCTCCAGCCGACTTGTCTCCAAGGGTCTATTGCTGCCTCGGGCACCTTATGGTCGTTCTCCTGTGAGTTTAGATTATCGAATCCGACGCAAAAATGATAGTTATTGTAACGTTCAGGGCCTTCTAATGCCGATGGAACACTCAAATTGCGTCGAGATTCAATACATCGGCCTCCAGCCGACTTGTCTCCAAGGGTCTATTGCTGCCTCGGGCACCTTATGGTCGTTCTCCTGTGAGTCTAGATTTTCGAACCCGACGCTAAAATGATAGTTAATTGTAACGTTCAGGGCCTCCTAATGACGATAGAAGACTCAAATTGCGTCGCGATCCAATACATCGTCCTCCAGCCGACTTGTCTCCAAGGGTCTATTGCTGCCTCGGGCACCTTATGGTCGTTCTCCTGTGAGTTTAGATTATCGAATCCGACGCAAAAATGATAGTTAATTGTAACGTTCAGGGCCTTCTAATGACGATGGGACACTCAAATTGCGTCGAGATTCAATACATCGTCCTCCAGCCGACTTGTCTCCAAGGGGATATTGCTGCCTCGGGCACCTTATGGTCGTTCTCCTGTGAGTTTAGATTATCGAATCCGACGCAAAAATGATAGTTAATTATAACGTTCAGGGCCTCCTAATGCCGATGGAACACTCAAATTGCGTCGAGATTCAATACATCGGCCTCCAGCCGACTTGTCTCCAAGGGTCTATTGCTGCCTCGGGCACCTTATGGTCGTTGTCCTGTGAGTCTAGATTTTCGAATCCGACGCAAAAATGATAGTTAATTGTAACGTTCAGGGCCTTCTTATGACGATGGAACACTCAAATTGCGTCGCGATTCAATACATCGGCCTCCAGCCTACTTGTCTCCAAGGGGATATCGCTGCCTCGGGCACCACATGGTCCTTCTCCTGTGAGTCTAGATTTTCGAATCCGACGCAAAAATGATAGTGAATTGTAACGTTCAGCGCCTCCTAATGACGATAGAAGACTCAAATTGCGTCGCGATCCAATACATCGTCCTCCAGACGACTTGTCTCCAAGGGTCTATTGCTGCCTCGGGCACCTTATGGTCGTTCTCCTGTGAGTCTAGATTTTCGAATCCGTCGCAAAAATGATAGTTAATTGTAACGTTCAGGGCCTTCTAATGACGATGGGACACTCAAATTGCGTCGAGATTCAATACATCGTCCTCCAGCCGACTTGTCTCCAAGGGGATATTGCTGTCTCGGGCACAATATGATCCTTCTCCTGTGAGTCTAGATTTTCGAATCCGTCGCAAAAATGATAGTGAATTGTAACGTTCAGCGCCTCCTAATGGCGATAGAAGACTCAAATTGCGTCGCGATCCAATACATCGTCCTCCAGCCGACTTGTCTCCAAGGGTCTATTGCTGCCTCGGGCACCTTATGGTCGTTCTCCTGTGAGTCTAGATTATCGAATCCGACGCAAAAATGATAGTTAATTGTAACGTTCAGGGCCTTCTAATGCCGATGGAACACTCAAATTGCGTCGAGATTCAATACATCGGCCTCCAGCCGACTTGTCTCCAAGGGTCTACTCCTGCCTCGGGCACCTTATGGTCGTTCTCCTGTGAGTCTAGATTTTCGAATCCGACGCAAAAATGATAGTTAATTGTAACGTTCAGGGCCTTCTAATGACGATGGAACACTCAAATTGCGTCGCGATCCAATACATCGTCCTCCAGCCGACTTGTCTCCAAGTGTCTATTGCTGCCTCGGGCACCTTATGGTCGTTCTCCTGTGAGTTTAGATTAACGAATCCGACGCAAAAATGATAGTTAATTGTAACGTTCAGGGCCTTCTAATGACGATGGGACACTCAAATTGCGTCGAGATTCAATACTTCGTCCTCCAGCCGACTTGTCTCCAAGGGGATATTGCTGTCTCGGGCACAATATGATCCTTCTCCTGTGAGTCTAGATTTTCGAATCCGACGCAAAAATGATAGTGAATTGTAACGTTCAGCGCCTCCTAATGACGATAGAAGACTCAAATTGCGTCGCGATCCAATACATCGTCCTCCAGCCGACTTGTCTCCAAGGGTGTATTGCTGCCTCGGGCACCTTATGGTCGTTCTCCTGTGAGTCTAGATTTTCGAATCCGACGCAAAAATGATAGTTAATTGTAACGTTCAGGGCCTTGTAATGACGATGGAACACTCAAATTGCGTCGAGATTCAATACATCGGCCTCCAGCCGACTTGTCTCCAAGGGTCTATTGCTGCCTCGGGCACCTTATGGTCGTTCTCCTGTGAGTCTAGATTTTCGAATCCGACGCAAAAATGATAGTGAATTGTAACGTTCAGCGCCTCCTAATGACGATAGAAGACTCAAATTGCGTCGCGATCCAATACATCGTCCTCCAGCCGACTTGTCTCCAAGGGTCTATTGCTGCCTCGGGCACCTTATGGTCGTTCTCCTGTGAGTCTAGATTTTCGAATCCGACGCAAAAATGATAGTTAATTGTAACGTTCAGGGCCTTGTAATGACGATGGAACACTCAAATTGCGTCGAGATTCAATACATCGGCCTCCAGCCGACTTGTCTCCAAGGGTCTATTGCTGCCTCGGGCACCTTATGGTCGTTCTCCTGTGAGTTTAGATTATCGAATCCGACGCAAAAATGATAGTTAATTATAACGTTCAGGGCCTCCTAATGCCGATGGAACACTCAAATTGCGTCGAGATTCAATACATCGGCCTCCAGCCGACTTGTCTCCAAGGGTCTATTGCTGCCTCAGGCACCTTATGGTCGCTCTCCTGTGAGTTTAGATTATCGAATCCGACGCAAAAATGATAGTTAATTGTAACGTTCAGGGCCTCCTAATGCCGATGGAACACTCAAATTATGTCGAGTATCAATACATCGGCCTCCAGCCAACTTGTCTCCAAGGGTCTATTGCTGCCTCGGGCACCTTATGGTCGTTCTCCTGTGAGTCTAGATTTTCGAACCCGACGCTAAAATGATAGTTAATTGTAACGTTCAGCGCCTCCTAATGACGATAGAAGACTCAAATTGCGTCGCGATCCAATACATCGTCCTCCAGCCGACTTCTCTCCAAGGGTCTATTGCTGCCTCGGGCACCTTATGGTCGTTCTCCTGTGAGTCTAGATTTTCGAACCCGACGCTAAAATGATAGTTAATTGTAACGTTCAGGGCCTCCTAATGACGATAGAAGACTCAAATTGCGTCGCGATCCAATACATCGTCCTCCAGCCGACTTGTCTCGAAGGGTCTATTGCTGCCTCGGGCACCTTATGATCGTTCTCCTGTGAATCTAGATTTTCGAATCCGACGCAAAAATGATAGTGAATTGTAACGTTCAGCGCCTCCTAATGACGATAGAAGACTCAAATTGCGTCGCGATCCAATACATCGTCCTCCAGCCGACTTGTCTCCAAGGGTCTATTGCTGCCTCGGGCACCTTATGGTCGTTCTCCTGTGAGTCTTGAATTTTCGAATCCGACGCAAAAATGATAGTTAATTGTAACGTTCAGGGCCTTGTAATGACGATGGAACACTCAAATTGCGTCGAGATTCAATACATCGGCCTCCAGCCTACTTGTCTCCAAGGGGATATCGCTGCCTCGGGCACCACATGGTCCTTCTCCTGTGAGTCTAGATTTTCGAATCCGACGCAAAAATGATAGTTAATTGTAACGTTCAGGGCCTTCTAATGACGATGGGACACTCAAATTGCGTCGAGATTCAATACATCGGCCTCCAGCCTACTTGTCTCCAAGGGGATATCGCTGCCTCGGGCACCACATGGTCTTTCTCCTGTGAGTCTAGATTTTCGAATCCGACGCAAAAATGATAGTGAATTGTAACGTTCAGCGCCTCCTAATGCCGATGGATCACTCAAATTGCGTCGAGTTTCAATACATCGGCCTCCAGCCGACTTGTCTCCAAGGGTCTATTGCTGCCTCGGGCACCTTATGGTCGTTGTCCTGTGAGTCTAGATTTTCGAATCCGACGCAAAAATGATAGTTAATTGTAACGTTCAGGGCCTTCTAATGCCGATGGAACACTCAAATTGCGTCGAGATTCAATACATCGGCCTCCAGCCGACTTGTCTCCAAGGGTCTATTGCTGCCTCGGGCACCTTATGGTCGTTCTCCTGTGAGTTTAGATTATCGAATCCGACGCAAAAATGATAGTTAATTTGTAACGTTCAGGGCCTCCTAATGCCGATGGAACACTCAAATTATGTCGAGATTCAATACATCGGCCTCCAGCCGACTTGTCTCCAAGGGTCTATTGCTGCCTCGGGCACCTTATGGTCGTTGTCCTGTGGGTCCTAGATTTTCGAATCCGACGCAAAAATGATAGTTAATTGTAACGTTCAGGGCCTTCTAATGACGATGGAACACTCAAATAGCGTCGAGATTCAATACATCGGCCTCCAGCCGACTTGTCTCCAAGGGTCTATTGCTGCCTCGGGCACCTTATGGTCGTTCTCCTGTGAGTTTAGATTATCGAATCCGACGCAAAAATGATAGTTAATTATAACGTTCAGGGCCTCCTAATGCCGATGGAACACTGACATTGCGTCGAGATTCAGTACATCGGCCTCCAGCCGACTTGTCTCCAAGGGTCTATTGCTGCCTCGGGCACCTTATGGTCGTTCTCCTTGTGAGTATAGATTTTCGAATCCGACGCAAAAATGATAGTGAATTGTAACGTTCAGTGCCTCCTAATGACGATAGAAGACTCAAATTGCGTCGCGATCCAATACATCGTCCTCCAGCCGACTTGTCTCCAAGGGTCTATTGCTGCCTCGGGCACCTTATGGTCGTTCTCCTGTGAGTCTAGATTATCGAATCCGACGCAAAAATGATAGGTAATTGTAACGTTCAGGGCCTTCTAATGCCAATGGAACACTCAAATTGCGTCGAGATTCAATACATGGGCCTCCAGCCGTCTTGTCTCCAAGGGTCTATTGCTGCCTCGGGCACCTTATGGTCGTTCTCCTGTGAGTTTAGATTATCGAATCCGACGCAAAAATGATAGTTAATTGTAACGTTCAGGGCCTCCTAATGCCGATGGAACACTCAAATTATGTCGAGATTCAATACATCGGCCTCCAGCCGACTTGTCTCCAAGGGTCTATTGCTGCCTCGGGCACCTTATGGTCGTTCTCCTGTGAGTTTAGATTATCGAATCCGACGCAAAAATGATAGTTATATATAACGTTCAGGGCCTCCTAATGCCGATGGAACACTCAAATTGCGTCGAGATTCAATACATCGGCCTCCAGCCGACTTGTCTCCAAGGGTCTATTGCTGCCTCGGGCACCTTATGGTCGTTCTCCTGTGAGTTTAGATTATCGAATCCGACGCAAAAAATGATAGTTAATTGTAACGTTCAGGGCCTTCTAATGACGATGGGACACTCAAATTGCGTCGAGATTCAATACATCGTCCTCCAGCCGACTTGTCTCCAAGGGGATATTGCTGTCTCGGGCACAATATGATCCTTCTCCTGTGAGTCTAGATTTTCGAATCCGACGCAAAAATGATAGTGAATTGTAACGTTCAGCGCCTCCTAATGACGATAGAAGACTCAAATTGCGTCGCGATCCAATACATCGTCCTCCAGCCGACTTGTCTCCAAGGGTCTATTGCTGCCTCGGGCACCTTATGGTCGTTCTCCTGTGTGTCTAGATTTTCGAATCCGACGCAAAAATGATAGTTAATTGTAACGTTCAGGGCCTTGTAATGACGATGGAACACTCAAATTGCGTCGAGATTCAATACATCGGCCTCCAGCCGACTTGTCTAAAAGGGTCTATTGCTGCCTCGGGCACCTTATGGTCGTTCTCCTGTGAGTTTAGATTATCGAATCCGACGCAAAAATGATAGTTAATTATCACGTTCAGGGCCTCCTAATGCCGATGGAACACTCAAATTGCGTCGAGATTCAATACATCGGCCTCCAGCCGACTTGTCTCCAAGGGTCTATTGCTGCCTCGGGCACCTTATGGTCGTTGTCCTGTGAGTCTAGATTTTCGAATCCGACGCAAAAATGATAGTTAATTGTAACGTTCAGGGCCTTCTTATGACGATGGAACACTCAAATTGCGTCGCGATTCAATACATCGGCCTCCAGCCTACTTGTCTCCAAGGGGATATCGCTGCCTCGGGCACCACATGGTCCTTCTCCTGTGAGTCTAGATTTTCGAATCCGACGCAAAAATGATAGTGAATTGTAACGTTCAGCGCCTCCTAATGACGATAGAAGACTCAAATTGCGTCGCGATCCAATACATCGTCCTCCAGACGACTTGTCTCCAAGGGTCTATTGCTGCCTCGGGCACCTTATGGTCGTTCTCCTGTGAGTCTAGATTTTCGAATCCGACGCAAAAATGATAGTTAATTGTAACGTTCAGGGCCTTGTAATGACGATGGAACACTCAAATTGCGTCGAGATTCAATACATCGGCCTCCAGCCGACTTGTCGCCAAGGGTCTATTGCTGCCTCGGGCACCTTATGGTCGTTCTCCTGTGAGTTTAGATTATCGAATCCGACGCAAAAATGATAGTTAATTGTAACGTTCAGGGCCTCCTAATGCCGATGGAACCACTCAAATTATGTCGAGTATCAATACATCGGCCTCCAGCCAACTTGTCTCCAAGGGTCTATTGCTGCCTCGGGCACCTTATGGTCGTTCTCCTGTGAGTCTAGATTTTCGAACCCGACGCTAAAATGATAGTTAATTGTAACGTTCAGCGCCTCCTAATGACGATAGAAGACTCAAATTGCGTCGCGATCCAATACATCGTCCTCCAGCCGACTTCTCTCCAAGGGTCTATTGCTGCCTCGGGCACCTTATGGTCGTTCTCCTGTGAGTCTAGATTTTCGAACCCGACGCTAAAATGATAGTTAATTGTAACGTTCAGGGCCTCCTAATGACGATAGAAGACTCAAATTGCGTCGCGATCCAATACATCGTCCTCCAGCCGACTTGCCTCGAAGGGTCTATTGCTGCCTCGGGCACCTTATGATCGTTCTCCTGTGAATCTAGATTTTCGAATCCGACGCAAAAATGATAGTGAATTGTAACGTTCAGCGCCTCCTAATGACGATAGAAGACTCAAATTGCGTCGCGATCCAATACATCGTCCTCCAGCCGACTTGTCTCCAAGGGTCTATTGCTGCCTCGGGCACCTTATGGTCGTTCTCCTGTGAGTCTAGATTTTCGAATCCGACGCAAAAATGATAGTTAATTGTAACGTTCAGGGCCTTGTAATGACGATGGAACACTCAAATTGCGTCGAGATTCAATACATCGGCCTCCAGCCTACTTGTCTCCAAGGGGATATCGCTGCCTCGGGCACCACATGGTCCTTCTCCTGTGAGTCTAGATTTTCGAATCCGACGCAAAAAATGATAGTTAATTGTAACGTTCAGGGCCTTCTAATGACGAATGGGACACTCAAATTGCGTCGAGATTCAATACATCGGCCTCCAGCCTACTTGTCTCCAAGGGGATATCGCTGCCTCGGGCACCACATGGTCTTTCTCCTGTGAGTCTAGATTTTCGAATCCGACGCAAAAATGATAGTGAATTGTAACGTTCAGCGCCTCCTAATGCCGATGGATCACTCAAATTGCGTCGAGTTTCAATACATCGGCCTCCAGCCGACTTGTCTCCATGGGTCTATTGCTGCTCGGGCACCTTATGGTCGTTGTCCTGTGAGTCTAGATTTTCGAATCCGACGCAAAAATGATAGTTAATTGTAACGTTCAGGGGCCTTCTAATGCCGATGGAACACTCAAATTGCGTCGAGATTCAATACATCGGCCTCCAGCCGACTTGTCTCCAAGGGTCTATTGCTGCCTCGGGCACCTTATGGTCGTTCTCCTGTGAGTTTAGATTATCGAATCCGACGCAAAAATGATAGTTAATTGTAACGTTCAGGGCCTCCTAATGCCGATGGAACACTCAAATTATGTCGAGATTCAATACATCGGCCTCCAGCCGACTTGTCTCCAAGGGTCTATTGCTGCCTCGGGCACCTTATGGTCGTTGTCCTGTGGGTCTAGATTTTCGAATCCGACGCAAAAATGATAGTTAATTGTAACGTTCAGGCCTTCTAATGACGATGGAACACTCAAATAGCGTCGAGATTCAATACATCGGCCTCCAGCCGACTTGTCTCCAAGGGTCTATTGCTGCCTCGGGCACCTTATGGTCGTTCTCCTGTGAGTTTAGATTATCGAATCCGACGCAAAAATGATAGTTAATTATAACGTTCAGGGCCTCCTAATGCCGATGGAACACTGACATTGCGTCGAGATTCAGTACATCGGCCTCCAGCCGACTTGTCTCCATGGGTCTATTGCTGCCTCGGGCACCTTATGGTCGTTCTCCTGTGAGTCTAGATTTTCGAATCCGACGCAAAAATGATAGTGAATTGTAACGTTCAGTGCCTCCTAATGACGATAGAAGACTCAAATTGCGTCGCGATCCAATACATCGTCCTCCAGCCGACTTGTCTCCAAGGGTCTATTGCTGCCTCGGGCACCTTATGGTCGTTCTCCTGTGAGTCTAGATTATCGAATCCGACGCAAAAATGATAGGTAATTGTAACGTTCAGGGCCTTCTAATGCCAATGGAACACTCAAATTGCGTCGAGATTCAATACATGGGCCTCCAGCCGTCTTGTCTCCAAGGGTCTATTGCTGCCTCGGGCACCTTATGGTCGTTCTCCTGTGAGTTTAGATTATCGAATCCGACGCAAAAATGATAGTTAATTGTAACGTTCAGGGCCTCCTAATGCCGATGGAACACTCAAATTATGTCGAGATTCAATACATCGGCCTCCAGCCGACTTGTCTCCAAGGGTCTATTGCTGCCTCGGGCACCTTATGGTCGTTCTCCTGTGAGTTTAGATTATCGAATCCGACGCAAAAATGATAGTTATATATAACGTTCAGGGCCTCCTAATGCCGATGGAACACTCAAATTGCGTCGAGATTCAATACATCGGCCTCCAGCCGACTTGTCTCCAAGGGTCTATTGCTGCCTCGGGCACCTTATGGGTCGTTCTCCTGTGAGTTTAGATTATCGAATCCGACGCAAAAATGATAGTTAATTGTAACGTTCAGGGCCTTCTAATGACGATGGGACACTCAAATTGCGTCGAGATTCAATACATCGTCCTCCAGCCGACTTGTCTCCAAGGGGATATTGCTGTCTCGGGCACAATATGATCCTTCTCCTGTGAGTCTAGATTTTCGAATCCGACGCAAAAATGATAGTGAATTGTAACGTTCAGCGCCTCCTAATGACGATAGAAGACTCAAATTGCGTCGCGATCCAATACATCGTCCTCCAGCCGACTTGTCTCCAAGGGTCTATTGCTGCCTCGGGCACCTTATGGTCGTCTCCTGTGTGTCTAGATTTTCGAATCCGACGCAAAAATGATAGTTAATTGTAACGTTCAGGGCCTTGTAATGACGATGGAACACTCAAATTGCGTCGAGATTCAATACATCGGCCTCCAGCCGACTTGTCTAAAAGGGTCTATTGCTGCCTCGGGCACCTTATGGTCGTTCTCCTGTGAGTTTAGATTATCGAATCCGACGCAAAAATGATAGTTAATTATCACGTTCAGGGCCTCCTAATGCCGATGGAACACTCAAATTGCGTCGAGATTCAATACATCGGCCTCCAGCCGACTTGTCTCCAAGGGTCTATTGCTGCCTCGGGCACCTTATGGTCGTTGTCCTGTGAGTCTAGATTTTCGAATCCGACGCAAAAATGATAGTTAATTGTAACGTTCAGGGCCTTCTTATGACGATGGAACACTCAAATTGCGTCGCGATTCAATACATCGGCCTCCAGCCTACTTGTCTCCAAGGGGATATCGCTGCCTCGGGCACCACATGGTCCTTCTCCTGTGAGTCTAGATTTTCGAATCCGACGCAAAAATGATAGTGAATTGTAACGTTCAGCGCCTCCTAATGACGATAGAAGACTCAAATTGCGTCGCGATCCAATACATCGTCCTCCAGACGACTTGTCTCCAAGGGTCTATTGCTGCCTCGGGCACCTTATGGTCGTTCTCCTGTGAGTCTAGATTTTCGAATCCGACGCAAAAATGATAGTTAATTGTAACGTTCAGGGCCTTGTAATGACGATGGAAACACTCAAATTGCGTCGAGATTCAATACATCGGCCTCCAGCCGACTTGTCGCCAAGGGTCTATTGCTGCCTCGGGCACCTTATGGTCGTTCTCCTGTGAGTTTAGATTATCGAATCCGACGCAAAAATGATAGTTAATTATAACGTTCAGGGCCTCCTAATGCCGATGGAACACTCAAATTGCGTCGAGATTCAATACATCGGCCTCCAGCCGACTTGTCTCCAAGGGTCTATTGCTGCCTCGGGCACCTTATGGTCGCTCTCCTGTGAGTTTAGATTATCGAATCCGACGCAAAAAATGATAGTTAATTGTAACGTTCAGGGCCTCCTAATGCCGATGGAACACTCAAATTATGTCGAGTATCAATACATCGGCCTCCAGCCGACTTGTCTCCAAGGGTCTATTGCTGCCTCGGGCACCTTATGGTCGTTGTCCTGTGAGTCTAGATTTTCGAAACCGACGCAAAAATGATAGTTAATTGTAACGTTCAGGGCCTTCTAATGACGATGGAACACTCAAATTGCGTCGAGATTCAATACATCGGCCTCCAGCCTACTTGTCTCCAAGGGATATCGCTGCCTCGGGCACCACATGGTCCTTCTCCTGTGAGTATAGATTTTCGAATCCGACGCAAAAAATGATAGTGAATTGTAACGTTCAGCGCCTCCTAATGACGATAGAAGACTCAAATTGCGTCGCGATCCAATACATCGTCCTCCAGCCGACTTGTCTCCAAGGGTCTATTGCTGCCTCGGGCACCTTATGGTCGTTCTCCTGTGAGTCTAGATTTTCGAACCCGACGCTAAAATGATAGTTAATTGTAACGTTCAGGGCCTCCTAATGACGATAGAAGACTCAAATTGCGTCGCGATCCAATTCATCGTCCTCCAGCCGACTTGTCTCCAAGGGTCTATTGCTGCCTCGGGCACCTTATGGTCGTTCTCCTGTGAATCTAGATTTTCGAATCCGACGCAAAAATGATAGTGAATTGTAACGTTCAGCGCCTCCTAATGACGATAGAAGACTCAAATTGCGTCGCGATCCAATACATCGTCCTCCAGCCGACTTGTCTCCAAGGGTCTATTGCTGCCTCGGGCACCTTATGGTCGTTCTCCTGTGAGTCTAGATTTTCGAATCCGACGCAAAAATGATAGTTAATTGTAACGTTCAGGGCATTCTAATGACGATGGAACACTCAAATTGCGTCGAGATTCAATACATCGGCCTCCAGCCTACTTGTCTCCAAGGGGATATCGCTGCCTCGGGCACCACATGGTCCTTCTCCTGTGAGTATAGATTTTCGAATCCGACGCAAAAATGATAGTGAATTGTAACGTTCAGCGCCTCCTAATGACGATAGAAGACTCAAATTGCGTCGCAATCCAATACATCGTCCTCCAGCCGACTTGTCTCCAAGGGTCTATTGCTGCCTCGGGCACCTTATGGTCGTTCTCCTGTGAGATTAGATTATCGAATCCGACGCAAAAATGATAGGTAATTGTAACGTTCAGGGCCTTCTAATGACGATGGGACACTCAAATTGCGTCGAGATTCAATACATCGTCCTCCAGCCGACTTGTCTCCAAGGGGATATTGCTGTCTCGGGCACAATATGATCCTTCTCCTGTGAGTTTAGATTATCGAATCCGACGCAAAAATGATAGTTAATTGTAACGTTCAGAGCCTTCTAATGACGATGGGACACTCAAATTGCGTCGAGATTCAATACATCGGCCTCCAGCCTACTTGTCTCCAAGGGGATATCGCTGCCACGGGCACCACATGGTCTTTCTCCTGTGAGTCTAGATTTTCGAATCCGACGCAAAAATGATAGTGAATTGTAACGTTCAGCGCCTCCTAATGCCGATGGAACACTCAAATTGCGTCGAGTTTCAATACATTGGCCTCCAGCCGACTTGTCTCCAAGGGTCTATTGCTGCCTCGGGCACCTTATGGTCGTTGTCCTGTGAGTCTAGATTTTAGAATCCGACGCAAAATGATAGTTAATTGAAACGTTCAGGGCCTTCTAATGCCGATGGAACACTCAAATTGCGTCGAGATTCAATACATCGGCCTCCAGCCGACTTGTCTCCAAGGGTCTATTGCTGCCTCGGGCACCTTATGGTCGTTCTCCTGTGAGTTTAGATTATCGAATCCGGCGCAAAAATGATAGTTAATTGTAAACGTTCAGGGCCTCCTAATGCCGATGGAACACTCAAATTATGTCACTCAAATTATGTCGAGATTCAATACATCGGCCTCCAGCCGACTTGTCTCCAAGGGTCTATTGCTGCCTCGGGCACCTTATGGTCGTTGTCCTGTGGGTCTAGATTTTCGAATCCGACGCAAAAATGATAGTTAATTGTAACGTACAGGGCCTTCTAATGACGATGGAACACTCAAATAGCGTCGAGATTCAATACATCGCCTCCAGCCGACTTGTCTCCAAGGGTCTATTGCTGCCTCGGGCAACTTATGGTCGTTCTCCTGTGAGTTTAGATTATCGAATCCGACGCAAAAATGATAGTTAATTATAACGTTCAGGGCCTCCTAATGCCGATGGAACACTGAAATTGCGTCGAGATTCAGTACATCGGCCTCAAGCCGACTTGTCTCCAAGGGTCTATTGCTGCCTCGGGCACCTTATGGTCGTTCTCCTGTGAGTCTAGATTTTCGAATCCGACGCAAAAATGATAGTGAATTGTAACGTTCAGCGCCTCCTAATGACGATAGAAGACTCAAATTGCGTCGCGATCCAATACATCGTCCTCCAGCCGACTTGTCTCCAAGGGTCTATTGCTGCCTCGGGCACCTTATGGTCGTTCTCCTGTGAGTCTAGATTATCGAATCCGACGCAAAAATGATAGTTAATTGTAACGTTCAGGGCCTTCTAATGCCGATGGAACACTCAAATTGCGTCGAGATTCAATACATGGGCCTCCAGCCGACTTGTCTCCAAGGGTCTATTGCTGCCTCGGGCACCTTATGGTCGTTCTCCTGTGAGTTTAGATTATCGAATCCGACGCAAAATGATAGTTAATTGTAACGTTCAGGGCCTCCTAATGCCGATGGAACACTCAAATTATGTCGAGATTCAATACATCGGCCTCCAGCCGACTTGTCTCCAAGGGTCTATTGCTGCCTCGGGCACCTTATGGTCGTTGTCCTGTGAGTCTAGATTTTAGAATCCGACGCAAAAATGATAGTTAATTGTAACGTTCAGGGCCTTCTAATGACGATGGAACACTCAAATTGCGTCGAGATTCAATACATCGGCCTCCAGCCGACTTGTCTCCAAGGGTCTATTGCTGCCTCGGGCACCTTATGGTCGTTCTCCTGTGAGTTTAGATTATCGAATCCGACGCAAAAATGATAGTTAATTATAACGTTCAGGGCCTCCTAATGCCGATGGAACACACAAATTGCGTCGAGATTCAATACATCGGCCTCCAGCCGACTTGTCTCCAAGGGTCTATTGCTGCCTCGGGCACTTTATGGTCGTTCTCCTGTGAGTCTAGATTTTCGAACCCGACGCTAAAATGATAGTTAATTGTAACGTTCAGGGCCTCCTAATGACGATAGAAGACTCAAATTGCGTCGCGATCCAATACATCGTCCTCCAGCCGACTTGTCTCCAAAGGTCTATTGCTGCCTCGGGCACCTTATGGTCGTTCTCCTGTGAGTTTAGATTATCGAATCCGACGCAAAAATGATAGTTAATTGTAACGTTCAGGGCCTTCTAATGACGATGGGACACTCAAATTGCGTCGAGATTCAATACATCGTCCTCCAGCCGACTTGTCTCCAAGGGGATATTGCTGTCTCGGGCACAATATGATCCTTCTCCTGTGAGTCTAGATTTTCGATCTGACGCAAAAATGATAGTGAATTGTAACGTTCAGCGCCTCCTAATGACGATAGAAGACTCAAATTGCGTCGCGATCCAATACATCGTCCTCCAGCCGACTTGTCTCCAAGGGTCTATTGCTGCCTCGGGCACCTTATGGTCGTTCTCCTGTGAGTCTAGATTTTCGAATCCGACGCAAAAATGATAGTTAATTGTAACGTTCCGGGCCTTGTAATGACGATGGAACACTCAAATTGCGTCGAGATTCAATACATCGGCCTCCAGCCGACTTGTCTCCAAGGGTCTATTGCTGCCTCGGGCACCTTATGGTCGTTCTCCTGTGAGTTTAGATTATCGAATCCGACGCAAAAATGATAGTTAATTATGACGTTCAGGGCCTCCTAATGCCGATGGAACACTCACATTGCGTCGAGATTCAATACATCGGCCTCCAGCCGACTTGTCTCCAAGGGTCTATTGCTGCCTCGGGCACCTTATGGTCGTTGTCCTGTGAGTCTAGATTTTCGAATCCGACGCAAAAATGATAGTTAATTGTAACGTTCAGGGCCTTGTAATGACGATGGAACACTCAAATTGCGTCGAGATTCAATACATCGGCCTCCAGCCGACTTGTCTCCAAGGGTGTATTGCTGCCTCGGGCACCTTATGGTCGTTCTCCCTGTGAGTTTAGATTATCGAATCCGACGCAAAAATGATAGTTAATTATCACGTTCAGGGCCTCCTAATGCCGATGGAACACTTGAATTGCGTCGAGATTCAATACATCGGCCTCCAGCCGACTTGTCTCCAAGGGTCTATTGCTGCCTCGGGCACCTTATGGTCGTTCTCCTGTGAGTCTAGATTTTCGAACCCGACGCTAAAATGATAGTTAATTGTAACGTTCAGGGCCTCCTAATGACGATAGAAGACTCAAATTGCGTCGCGATCCAATACATCGACCTCCAGCCGACTTTTCTCCAAGGGTCTATTGCTGCCTCGGGCACCTTATGGTCGTTCTCCTGTGAGTTTAGATTGTCGAATCCGACGCAAAAATGATAGTTAATTGTAACGTTCAGGGCCTTCTAATGACGATGGGACACTCAAATTGCGTCGAGATTCAATACATCGTCCTCCAGCCGACTTGTCTCCAAGGGGATATTTCTGTCTCGGGCACAATATGATCCTTCTCCTGTGAGTCTAGATTTTCGAATCCGACGCAAAAATGATAGTGAATTGTAACGTTCAGCGCCTCCTAATGACGATAGAAGACTCAAATTGCGTCGCGATCCAATACATCGTCCTCCAGCCGACTTGTCTCCAAGAGTCTATTGCTGCCTCGGGCACCTTATGGTCGTTCTCCTGTGAGTCTAGATTTTCGAATCCGACGCAAAAATGATAGTTAATTGTAACGTTCAGGGCCTTGTAATGACGATGGAACACTCAAATTGCGTCGAGATTCAATACATCGGCCTCCAGCCGACTTTTCTCCAAGGGTCTATTGCTGCCTCGGGCACCTTATGGTCGTTCTCCTGTGAGTTTAGATTATCGAATCCGACGCAAAAATGATAGTTAATTGTAATGTTCAGGGCCTTCTAATGACGATGGGACACTCAAATTGCGTCGCGATTCAATACATCGGCCTCCAGCCGACTTGTCTCAAAGGGTCTATTGCTTCCTCGGGCACCTTATGGTCGTTGTCCTGTGAGTCTAGATTTTCGAATCCGACGCAAAAATGATAGTTAATTTTAATGTTCAGGGCCTTGTAATGACGATGGAACACTCAAATTGCGTCGAGATTCAATACATCGGCCTCCAGCCTACTTGTCTCCAAGGGGATATCGCTGCCTCGGGCACCACATGGTCCTTCTCCTGTGAGTCTAGATTTTCGAATCCGACGCAAAAATGATAGTGAATTGTAACGTTCAGCGCCTCCTAATGACGATAGAAGACTCAAATTGTGTCGCGATCCAATACATCGGCCTCCAGCCGACTTGTCTCCAAGGTTCTATTGCTGCCTCGGGCACCTTATGGTCGTTCTCCTGTGAGTCTAGATTTTCGAATCCGACGCAAAAATGATAGTTAATTGTAACGTTCAGGGCCTTGTAATGACGATGGAACACTCAAATTGCGTCGAGATTCAATACATCGGCCTCCAGCCGACTTGTCTCCAAGGGTCTATCGCTGCCTCGGGCACCTTATGGTCGTTCTCCTGTGAGTTTAGATTATCGAATCCGACGCAAAAATGATAGTTAATTATCACGTTCAGGGCCTCCTAATGCCGATGGAACACTCAAATTGCGTCGAGATTCAATACATCGGCCTCCAGCCGACTTGTCTCCAAGGGTCTATTGCTGCCTCGGGCACCTTATGGTCGTTCTCCTGTGAGTCTAGATTTTCGAACCCGACGCTAAAATGATAGTTAATTGTAACGTTCAGGGCCTCCTAATGACGAAAGAAGACTCAAATTGCGTCGCGATCCAATACATCGTCCTCCAGCCGACTTGTCTCCAAGGGTCTATTGCTGCCTCGGGCACCTTATGGTCGTTCTCCTGTGAGTCTAGATTTTCGAATCCGACGCAAAAATGATAGTTAATTGTAACGTTCAGGGCCTTCTAATGACGATGGGACACTCAAATTGCGTCGAGATTCAATACATCGTCCTCCAGCCGACTTGTCTCCAAGGGGATATTGCTGTCTCGGGCACAATATGATCCTTCTCCTGTGAGTCTAGATTTTCGAATCCGACGCAAAAATGATAGTGAATTGTAACATTCAGCGCCTCCTAATGACGATAGAAGACTCAAATTGCGTCGCGATCCAATACATCGTCCTCCAGCCGACTTGTCTCCAAGGGTCTATTGCTGCCTCGGGCACCTTATGGTCGTTCTCCTGTGAGTCTAGATTTTCGAATCCGACGCAAAAATGATAGTTAATTGTAACGTTCAGGGCCTTCTAATGACGATGGGACACTCAAATTGCGTCGAGATTCAATACATCGTCCTCCAGCCGACTTGTCTCCAAGGGGATATTGCTGTCTCGGGCACAATATGATCCTTCTCCTGTGAGTCTAGATTTTCGAATCCGACGCAAAAATGATAGTGAATTGTAACGTTCAGCGCCTCCTAATGACGATAGAAGACTCAAATTGCGTCGCGATCCAATACATCGTCCTCCAGCCGACTTGTCTCCAAGGGTCTATTGCTGCCTCGGGCACCTTATTGTCGTTCTCCTGTGAGTCTAGATTTTCGAATCCGACGCAAAAATGATAGTTAATTGTAACGTTCAGGGCCTTGTAATGACGATGGAACACTCAAATTGCGTCGAGATTCAATACATCGGCCTCCAGCCGACTTGTCTCCAAGGGTCTATTGCTGCCTCGGGCACCTTATGGTCGTTCTCCTGTGAGTTTAGATTATCGAATCCGACGCAAAAATGATAGTTAATTATAACGTTCAGGGCCTCCTAATGCCGATGGAACACTCAAATTGCGTCGAGATTCAATACATCGGCCTCCAGCCGACTTGTCTCCAAGGGTCTATTGCTGCCTCGGGCACCTTATGGTCGTTCTCCTGTGAGTCTAGATTTTCGAACCCGACGCTAAAATTGATAGTTAATTGTAACGTTCAGGGCCTCCTAATGACGATAGAAGACTCAAATTGCGTCGCGATCCAATACATCGTCCTCCAGCCGACTTTTCTCCAAAGGTCTATTGCTGCCTCGGGCACCTTATGGTCGTTCTCCTGTGAGTTTAGATTATCGAATCCGACGCAAAAATGATAGTTAATTGTAACGTTCAGGGCCTTCTAATGACGATGGGACACTCAAATTGCGTCGAGATTCAATACATCGTCCTCCAGCCGACTTGTCCTCCAAGGGGATATTGGTGTCTCGGGCACAATATGATCCTTCTCCTGTGAGTCTAGATTTTCGAATCCGACGCAAAAATGATAGTGAATTGTAACGTTCAGCGCCTCCTAATGACGATAGAAGACTCAAATTGCGTCGCGATCCAATTCATCGTCCTCCAGCCGACTTGTCTCCAAGGTTCTATTGCTCGGGCACCTTATGGTCGTTCTCCCTGTGAGTCTAGATTTTCGAATCCGACGCAAAAATGATAGTTAATTGTAACGTTCAGGGCCTTGTAATGACGATGGAACACTCAAATTGCGTCGAGATTCAATACATCGGGCCTCCAGCCTATTTGTCTCCAAGGGGATATCGCTGCCTCGGGCACCACATGGTCCTTCTCCTGTGAGTCTAGATTTTCGAATCCGACGCAAAAATGATAGTGAATTGTAACGTTCAGCGCCTCCTAATGACGATAGAAGACTCAAATTGCGTCGCGATCCAATTCATCGTCCTCCAGCCGACTTGTCTCCAAGGTTCTATTGCTGCCTCGGGCACCTTATGGTCGTTCTCCTGTGAGTCTAGATTTCGAATCCGACGCAAAAATGATAGTTAATTGTAACGTTCAGGGCCTTCTAATGACGATGGAACACTCAAATTGCGTCGAGATTCAATACATCGGCCTCCAGCCGACTTGTCTCCAAGGGTCTATTGCTGCCTCGGGCACCTTATGGTCGTTCTCCTGTGAGTTTAGATTATCGAATCCGACGCAAAAATGATAGTGAATTGTAACGTTCAGCGCCTCCTAATGCCGATGGAACACTCAAATTGCGTCGAGATTCAATACATCGGCCTCCAGCCGACTTGTCTCCAAGGGTCTATTGCTGCCTCGGGCACCTTATGGTCGTTGTCCTGTGAGTCTAGATTTTCGAATCCGACGCAAAAATGATAGTTAATTGTAATGTTCAGTGCCTTCTAATGACGATGGAACACTCAAATTGCGTCGAGATTCAATACATCGGCCTCCAGCCTATTTGTCTCCAAGGGGATATCGCTACCTCGGGCACCACATGGTCCTTCTCCTGTGAGTCTAGATTTTCGAATCCGACGCAAAAATGATAGTGAATTGTTACGTTCAGCGCCTCCTAATGACGATAGAAGACTCAAATTGCGTCGCGATCCAATACATCGTCCTCCAGCCGACTTGGCTCCAAGGGTCTATTGCTGCCTCGGGCACCTTATGGTCGTTCTCCTGTGAGTCTAGATTTTCGAATCCGACGCAAAAATGATAGTTAATTGTAACGTTCAGGGCCTTGTAATGACGATGGAACACTCAAATTGCGTCGAGATTCAATACATCGGCCTCCAGCCGACTTGTCTCCAAGGGTCTATTGCTGCCTCGGGCACCTTATGGTCGTTCTCCTGTGAGTTTAGATTATCGAATCCGACGCAAAAATGATAGTTAATTATAACGTTCTGGGCCTCCTAATGCCGATGGAACACTCAAATTGCGTCGAGATTCAATACATCGGCCTCCAGCCGACTTGTCTCCAAGGGTATATTGCTGCCTCGGGCACCTTATTGCCGTTCTCCTGTGAGTCTAGATTTTCGAACCCGACGCTAAAATGATAGTTAATTGTAACGTTCAGCGCCTCCTAATGACGATAGAAGACTCAAATTGCGTCGCGATCCAATACATCGTCCTCCAGCCGACTTGTCTCCAAGGGTCTATTGCTGCCTCGGGCACAATATGATCCTTCTCCTGTGAGTCTAGATTTTCGAATCCGACGCAAAAATGATAGTGAATTGTAACGTTCAGCGCCTCCTAATGACGATAGAAGACTCAAATTGCGTCGCGATCCAATACATCGTCCTCCAGCCGACTTGTCTCCAAGGGTCTATTGCTGCCTCGGGCACCTTATGGTCGTTCTCCTGTGAGTTTAGATTATCGAATCCGACGCAAAAATGATAGTTAATTATAACGTTCAGGGCCTCCTAATGCCGATGGAACACTCAAATTGCGTCGAGATTCAATACATCGGCCTCCAGCCGACTTGTCTCCAAGGGTCTACTGCTGCCTCGGGCACCTTATGGTCGTTGTCCTGTGAGTCTAGATTTTCGAATCCGACGCAAAAATGATAGTTAATTGTAATGTTCAGGGCCTTCTAATGACGATGGAACACTCAAATTGCGTCGAGATTCAATACATCGGCCTCCAGCCTACTTGTCTCCAAGGGGATATCTCTGCCTCGGGCACCACATGGTCCTTCTCCTGTGAGTCTAGATTTTCGAATCCGACGCAAAAATGATAGTGAATTGTAACGTTCAGCGCCTCCTAATGACGATAGAAGACTCAAATTGCGTCGCGATCCAATACATCGTCCTCCAGCCGACTTGTCTCCAAGGGTCTATTGCTGCCTCTAGCACCTTATGGTCGTTCTCCTGTGAGTCTAGATTTTCGAATCCGACGCAAAAATGATAGTTAATTGTAACGTTCAGGGCCTTGTAATGACGATGGAACACTCAAATTGCGTCGAGATTCAATACATCGGCCTCCAGCCGACTTGTCTCCAAGGGTATATTGCTGCCCTCGGGCACGATATGATCCTTCTCCTGTGAGTCTAGATTTTCGAATCCGACGCAAAAATGATAGTGAATTGTAACGTTCAGCGCCTCCTAATGACGATAGAAGACTCAAATTGCGTCGCGATCCAATACATCGTCCTCCAGCCGATTTGTCTCCAGGGTCTATTGCTGCCTCGGGCACCTTATGGTCGTTCTCCTGTGAGTTTAGATTATCGAATCCGACGCAAAAATGATAGTTAATTATAACGTTCAGGGCCTCCTAATGCCGATGGAACACTCAAATTGCGTCGAGATTCAATACATCGGCCTCCAGCCGACTTGTCTCCAAGGGTCTACTGCTGCCTCGGGCACCTTATGGTCGTTGTCCTGTGAGTCTAGATTTTCGAATCCGACGCAAAAATGATAGTTAATTGTAATGTTCAGGGCCTTCTAATGACGATGGAACACTCAAATTGCGTCGAGATTCAATACATCGGCCTCCAGCCTACTTGTCTCCAAGGGGATATCTCTGCCTCGGGCACCACATGGTCCTTCTCCTGTGAGTCTAGATTTTCGAATCCGACGCAAAAATGATAGTGAATTGTAACGTTCAGCGCCTCCTAATGACGATAGAAGACTCAAATTGCGTCGCGATCCAATACATCGTCCTCCAGCCGACTTGTCTCCAAGGGTCTATTGCTGCCTCGGGCACCTTATGGTCGTTCTCCTGTGAGTCTACATTTTCGAATCCGACGCCAAAAATGATAGTTAATTGTAACGTTCAGGGCTTGTAATGACGATGGAACACTCAAATTGCGTCGAGATTCAATACATCGGCCTCCAGCCGACTTGTCTCCAAGGGTCTATTGCTGCCTCGGGCACCTTATGGTCGTTCTACTGTGAGTTTAGATTATCGAATCCGACGCAAAAATGATAGTTAATTATAACGTTCAGGGCCTCCTAATGCCGATGGAACACTCAAATTGCGTCGAGATTCAATACATCGGCCTCCAGCCGACTTGTCCCAAGGGTCTATTGCTGCCTCGGGCACTTATGGTCGTTCTCCTGTGAGTCTAGATTTTCGAACCCGACGCTAAAATGATAGTTAATTGTAACGTTCAGGGCCTCCTAATGACGATAGAAGACTCAAATTGCGTCGCGATCCAATACATCGTCCTCCAGCCGACTTTTCTCCAAAGGTCTATTGCTGCCTCGGGCACCTTATGGTCGTTCTCCTGTGAGTTTAGATTATCGAATCCGACGCAAAAATGATAGTTAATTGTAACGTTCAGGGCCTTCTAATGACGATGGGACACTCAAATTGCGTCGAGATTCAATACATCGTCCTCCAGCCGTCTTGTCTCCAAGGGATATTGCTGTCTCGGGCACAATATGATCCTTCTCCTGTGAGTCTAGATTTTCGAATCCGACGCAAAAATGATAGTGAATTGTAACGTTCAGCGCCTCCTAATGACGATAGAAGACTCAAATTGCGTCGCGATCCAATACATCGTCCTCCAGCCGACTTGTCTCCAAGGGTCTATTGCTGCCTCGGGCACCTTATGGTCGTTCTCCTGTGAGTCTAGATTTTCGAATCCGACGCAAAAATGATAGTTAATTGTAACGTTCAGGGCCTTGTAATGACGATGGAACACTCAAATTGCGTCGAGATTCAATACATCGGCCTCCAGCCTATTTGTCTCCAAGGGGATATCGCTGCCTCGGGCACCACATGGTCCTTCTCCTGTGAGTCTAGATTTTCGAATCCGACGCAAAAATGATAGTGAATTGTAACGTTCAGCGCCTCCTAATGACGATAGAAGACTCAAATTGCGTCGCGATCCAATTCATCGTCCTCCAGCCGACTTGTCTCCAAGGTTCTATTGCTGCCTCGGGCACCTTATGGTCGTTCTCCTGTGAGTCTAGTATTTTCGAATCCGACGCAAAAATGATAGTTAATTGTAACGTTCAGGGCCTTCTAATGACGATGGAACACTCAAATTGCGTCGAGATTCAATACATCGGCCTCCAGCCGACTTGTCTCCAAGGGTCTATTGCTGCCTCGGGCACCTTATGGTCGTTGTCCTGTGAGTCTAGATTTTCGAATCCGACGCAAAAATGATAGTTAATTGTAATGTTCAGTGCCTTCTAATGACGATGGAACACTCAAATTGCGTCGAGATTCAATACATCGGCCTCCAGCCTACTTGTCTCCAAGGGGATATCGCTGCCTCGGGCACCACATGGTCCTTCTCCTGTGAGTCTAGATTTCGAATCCGACGCAAAAATGATAGTGAATTGTTACGTTCAGCGCCTCCTAATGACGATAGAAGACTCAAATTGCGTCGCGATCCAATACATCGTCCTCCAGCCGACTTGTCTCCAAGGGGGATATTGCTGTCTCGGGCACAATATGATCCTTCTCCTGTGAGTCTAGATTTTCGAATCCGACGCAATAATGATAGTGAATTGTAACGATTCAGCGCCTCCTAATGACGATAGAAGACTCAAATTGCGTCGCGATCCATACATCGTCCTCCAGCCGACTTGTCTCCAAGGGTCTATTGCTGCCTCGGGCACCTTATGGTCGTTCTCCTGTGAGTCTAGATTATCGAATCCGACGCAAAAATGATAGTTAATTGTAACGTTCAGGGCCTTCTAATGCCGATGGAACACTCAAATTGCGTCGAGATTCAATACATCGTCCTCCAGCCGACTTGTCTCCAAGGGGATATTGCTGTCTCGGGCACAATATGATCCTTCTCCTTTGAGTCTAGATTTTCGAATCCGACGCAAAAATGATAGTGAATTGTAACGTTCAGCGCCTCCTAATGACGATAGAAGACTCAAATTGCGTCGCGATCCAATACATCGTCCTCCAGCCGACTTGTCTCCAAGGGTCTATTGCTGCCTCGGGCACCTTATGGTCGTTCTCCTGTGGTCTAGATTTTCGAACCCGACGCAAAAATGATAGTTAATTGTAACGTTCAGGGCCTTCTAATGCCGATGGAACACTCAAATTGCGTCGAGATTCAATACATCGGCCTCCAGCCGACTTGTCTCCAAGGGTCTATTGCTGCCTCGGGCACCTTATGGTCTTTCTCCTGTGAGTCTAGATTTTCGAATCCGACGCAAAAATGATAGTTAATTGTAACGTTCAGGGCCTTCTAATGACGATGGAACACTCAAATTGCGTCGCGATCCAATACATCGTCCTCCAGCCGACTTGTCTCCAAGGGTCTATTGCTGCCTCGGGCACCTTATGGTCGTTCTCCTGTGAGTTTAGATTATCGAATCCGACGCAAAAATGATAGTTAATTGTAACGTTCAGGGCCTTCTAATGACGATGGGACACTCAAATTGCGTCGAGATTCAATACATCGTCCTCCAGCCGACTTGTCTCCAAGGATCTAATGCTGCCTCGGGCACTTTATGGTCGTTCTCAAGTAATTCTAGATTTTCGAATCCGACGCAAAATTGATAGTGAATTGTAACGTTCAGCGCCTCGTAATGACGATAGAAGACTCAAATTGCGTCGCGATCCAATACATCGTCCTCCAGCCGACTTGTCTCCAAGGGTCTATTGCTGCCTCGGGCACCTTATGGTCGTTCTCCTGTGAGTCTAGATTTTCGAATCCGACGCAAAAATGATAGTTAATTGTAACGTTCAGGGCCTTGTAATGACGATGGAACACTCAAATTGCGTCGAGATTCAATACATCGGCCTCCAGCCGACTTGTCTCCAAGGGTCTATCGCTGCCTCGGGCACCTTATGGTCGTTCTCCTGTGAGTTTAGATTATCGAATCCGACGCAAAAATGATAGTTAATTATAACGTTCAGGGCCTCCTAGTGCCGATGGAACACTCAAATTGCGTCGAGATTCAATACATCGGCCTCCAGCCGACTTGTCTCCAAGGGTCTATTGCTGCCTCGGGCACCTTATGTTCGTTGTCCTGTGAGTCTAGATTTTCGAACCCGACGCAAAAATGATAGTTAATTGTAACGTCAGGGCCTTCTAATGACGATGGAACACTCAAATTGCGTCGAGATTCAATACATCGGCCTCCAGCCTACTTGTCTCCAAGGGGATATCGCTGCCTCGGGCACCACATGGTCCTTCTCCTGTGAGTCTAGATTTTCGAATCCGACGCAAAAATGATAGTGAATTGTAACGTTCAGCGCCTCCTAATGACGTTAGAAGACTCAAATTGCGTCGAGATTCAATACATCGTCCTCCAGCCGACTTGTCTCCAAGGGTCTATTGCTGCCTCGGGCACCTTATGGTCGTTCTCCTGTGAGTCTAGATTATCGAATCCGACGCAAAAATGATAGTTAATTGTAACGTTCAGGGCCTTGTAATGACGATGGAACACTCAAATTGCGTCGAGATCCAATACGTCGTCCTCCAGCCGACTTGTCTCCAAGGGTCTACTGCTGCATCGGGCACCTTATGGTCGTTCTCCTGTGAGTTTAGATTATCGAATCCGACGCAAAAATGATAGTTAATTGTAACGTTCAGGGCCTTGTAATGACGATGGAACACTCAAATTGCGTCGAGATTCAATACATCGTCCTCCAGCCGACTTGTCTCCAAGGGTCTATTCCTGCCTCGGGCACCTTATGGTCGTTCTCCTGTGAGTCTAGATTTTCGAATCCGACGCAAAAATGATAGTTAATTGTAACGTTCAGGGCCTTCTAATGCCGATGGAACACTCAAATTGCGTCGAGATTCAATACATCGGCCTCCAGCCGACTTGTCTCCAAGGGTCTATTGCTGCCTCGGGCACCTTATGGTCGTTCTCCTGTGAGTTTAGATTATCGAATCCGACGCAAAAATGATAGTTAATTGTAACGTTCAGGGCCTCCTAATGCCGATGGAACACTCAAATTGCGTCGAGATTCAATACATCGTCCTCCAGCCGACTTGTCTCCAAGGGGATATTGCTGTCTCGGGCACAATATGATCCTTCTCCTGTGAGTCTAGATTTTCGAATCCGACGCAAAAATGATAGTGAATTGTAACGTTCAGCGCCTCCTAATGACGATAGAAGACTCAAATTGCGTCGCGATCCAATACATCGTCCTCCAGCCGACTTGTCTCCAAGGGTCTATTGCTGCCTCGGGCACCTTATGGTCGTTCTCCTGTGAGTCTAGATTTTCGAATCCGACGCAAAAATGATAGTTAATTGTAACGTTCAGGGCCTTGTAATGACGATGGAACACTCAAATTGCGTCGAGATTCAATACATCGGCCTCCAGCCGACTTGTCTCCAAGGGTCTATGTCTGCCTCGGGCACCTTATGGTCGTTCTCCTGTGAGTTTAGATTATCGAATCCGACGCAAAAATGATAGTTAATTATAACGTTCAGGGCCTTGTAATGCCGATGGAACACTCAAATTGCGTCGAGATTCAATACATCGGCCTCCAGCCGACTTGTCTCCAAGGGTCTATTGCTGCCTCGGGCACCTTATGGTCGTTCTCCTGTGATTCTAGATTTTCGAACCGGACGATAAAATGATAGTTAATTGTAACGTTCAGGGCCTCCTAATGACGATAGAAGACTCAAATTGCGTCGCGATCCAATACATCGTCCTCCAGCCGACTTGTCTCCAAGGGTCTATTGCTGCCTCGGGCACCTTATGGTCGTTCTCCTGTGAGTTTAGATTATCGAATCCGACGCAAAAATGATAGTTAATTGTAACGTTCAGGGCCTTCTAATGACGATGGGACACTCAAACTGCGTCGAGATTCAATACATCGTCCTCCAGCCGACTTGTCTCCAAGGGGATATTGCTGTCTCGGGCACAATATGATCTTTCTCCTGTGAGTCTAGATTTTCGAATCCGACGCAAAAATGATAGTGAATTATAACGTTCAGCGCCTCCTAATGACGATAGAAGACTCAAATTGCGTCGCGATCCAATACGTCGTCCTCCAGGTGACTTGTCTCCAAGGGTCTATTGCTGCCTCGGGCACCTTATGGTCGTTCTCCTGTGAGTCTAGATTATCGAATCCCACGCAAAAATGATAGTTAATTGTAACGTTCAGGGCCTTCTAATGCCGATGGAACACTCAAATGGCGTCGAGATTCAATACATCGGCCTCCAGCCGACTTGTCTCCAAGGGTCTATTGCTGCCTCGGGCACCTTATGGTCGTTCTCCTGTGAGTTTAGATTATCGAATCCGACGCAAAAATGATAGTTAATTGTAACGTTCAGGGCCTCCTAATGCCGATGGAACACTCAAATTATGTCGAGATTCAATACATCGGCCTCCAGCCGACTTGTCTCCAAGGGTCTATTGCTGCCTCGGGCACCTTATGGTCGTTGTCCTGTGAGTCTAGATTTTCGAATCCGACGCAAAAATGATAGTTAATTGTAACGTTCAGGGCCTTCTAATGACGATGGAACACTCAAATTGCGTCGAGATTCAATACATCGGCCTCCAGCCTACTTGTCTCCAAGGGGATATCGCTGCCTCGGGCACCACATGGTCCTTCTCCTGTGAGTGTAGATTTTCGAATCCGACGCAAAAATGATAGTGAATTGTAACGTTCAGCGCCTCCTAATGACGATAGAAGACTCAAATTGCGTCGCGATCCAATACATCGTCCTCCAGTCGACTTGTCTCCAAGGGTCTATTGCTGCCTCGGGCACCTTATGGTCGTTCTCCTGTGAGTCTAGATTTTCGAACCCGACGCTAAAATGGTAGTTAATTGTAACGTTCAGGGCCTCCTAATGACGATAGAAGACTCAAATTGCGTCGCGATCCAATACATCGTCCTCCAGCCGACTTGTCTCCAAGGGTCTATTGCTGCCTCGGGCACCTTATGGTCGTTGTCCTGTGAGTCTAGATTTTCGAATCCGACGCAAAAATGATAGTTAATTGTAACGTTCAGGGCCTTGTAATGACGATGGAACACTCAAATTGCGTCGAGATTCAATACATCGGCCTCCAGCCGACTTGTCTCCAAAGGTCTATTGCTGCCTCGGGCACCTTATGGTCGTTCTCCTGTGAGTTTAGATTATCGAATCCGACGCAAAAATGATCGTTAATTATAACGTTCAGGGCCTCCTAATGCCGATGGAACACTCAAATTGCGTCGAGATTCAATACATCGGCCTCCAGCCTACTTGTCTCCAAGGGTCTATTGCTGCCTCGGGCACCTTATGGTCGTTGTCCTGTGAGTCTAGATTTTCGAATCCGACGCAAAAATGATAGTTAATTGTAACGTTCAGGGCCTTCTAATGACGATGGAACACTATAATTGCGTCGAGATTCAATACATCGGCCTCCAGCCTACTTGTCTCCAAGGGGATATCGCTGCCTCGGGCATCACATGGTCCTTCTCCTGTGAGTCTAGATTTTCGAATCCGACGCAAAAATGATCGTTAATTGTAACGTTCAGGGCCTTCTAATGACGATGGAACACTCAAATTGCGTCGAGATACAATACATCGGCCTCCAGCCTACTTGTCTCCAAGGGGATATCGCTGCCTCGGGCACCACATGGTCCTTCTCCTGTGAGTATGGATTTTCGAATCCGACGCAAAAATGGTAGTGAATTGTAACGTTCAGCGCCTCCTAATGACGATAGAAGACTCAAATTGCGTCGCGATCCAATACATCGTCCTCCAGCCGACTTGTCTCCAAGGGTCTATTGCAGCCTCGGGCACCTTATGGTCGTTCTCCTGTGAGTCTAGATTTTCGAACCCGACGCTAAAATGATAGTTAATTGTAACGTTCAGGGCCTCCTAATGACGATAGAAGACTCAAATTGCGTCGCGATCCAATACATCGTCCTCCAGCCGACTTGTCTCCAAGGGTCTATTGCTGCCTCGGGCACCTTATGGTCGTTCTCCTGTGAGTTTAGATTATCGAATCCGACGCAAAAATGATAGTTAATTGTAACGTTCAGCGCCTCCTAATGACGATAGAAGACTCAAATTGCGTCGCGATCCAATACATCGTCCTCCAGCCGACTTGTCTCCAAGGGTCTATTGCTGCCTCTGGCACCTTATGGTCGTTCTCCTGTGAGTTTAGATTATCGAATCCGACGCAAAAATGATAGTTAATTGTAACGTTCTGGAACTTCTAATGACGATGGGACACTCAAATTGCGTCGAGATTCAATACACCGTCCTCCAGCCGACTTGTCTCCAAGGGGATATTGCTGTCTCGGGCACAATATGATCCTTCTCCTGTGAGTCTAGATTTTCGAATCCGACGCAAAAATGATAGTGAATTGTAACGTTCAGCGCCTCCTAATGACGATAGAAGACTCAAATTGCTTCGCGATCCAATACATCGTCCTCCATCCGACTTGTCTCCAAGGGTCTATTGCTGCCTCGGGCACCTTATGGTCGTTCTCCTGTGAGTCTAGATTATCGAATCCGACGCAAAAATGATAGTTAATTGTAACGTTCAGGGCCTTCTAATGCCGATGGAACACTCAAATTGCGTCGAGATTCAATACATCGGCCTCCAGCCGACTTGTCTCCAAGGATCTATTGCTGCCTCGGGCACCTTATGGTCGTTCTCCTGTGAGTTTAGATTATCGAATCCGACGCAAAAATGATAGTTAATTATAACGTTCAGGGCCTCCTAATGCCGATGGAACACTCAAATTATGTCGAGATTCAATACATCGGCCTCCAGCCGACTTGTCTCCAAGGGTCTATTGCTGCCTCGGGCACCTTATGGTCGTTGTCCTGTGAGTCTAGATTTTCGAATCCGACGCAAAAATGATAGTGAATTGTAACGTTCAGCGCCTCCTAATGACGATGGAACACTCAAATTGCGTCGAGATTCAATACATCGGCCTCCAGCCTACTTGTCTCCAAGGGGATATCGCTGTCTCGGGCACCACATGGTCCTTCTCCTGTGACTCTAGATTTTCGAATCCGACGCAAAAATGATAGTGAATTGTAACGATCAGCGCCTCCTAATGACGATAGAAGACTCAAATTGCGTCGCGATCCAATACATCGTCCTCCAGCCGACTTGTCACCAAGGGTCTATTGCTGCCTCGGGCACCTTATGGTCGTTCTCCTGTGAGTCTAGATTTTCGAATCCGACGCAAAAATGATAGTTAATTGTAACGTTCAGGGCCTTGTAATGACGATGGAACACTCAAATTGCGTCGAGATTCAATACATCGGCCTCCAGCCGACTTGTCTCCAAGAGTCTATTGCTGCCTCGGGCACCTTATGGTCGTTGTCCTGTGAGTCTAGATTTTCGAATCCGACGCAAAAATGATAGTTAATTGTAACGTTCAGGGCCTTCTAATGACGATGGAACACTCAAATTGCGTCGAGATTGAATACATCGTCCTCCAGCCGACTTGTCCCCAAGGGTCTATTGCTGCCTCGGGCACCTTATGGTCGTTCTCCTGTGAGTCTAGATTTTCGAATCCGACGCAAAAATGATAGTTAATTGTAACGTTCAGGGCCGCCTAATGACGATGGAACTCTCAAATTGCGTCGAGATTCAATACATCGTCCTCCAGCCGACTTGTCTCCAAGGGTCTATTGCTGCCTCGGGCACCTTATGGTCGTTCTCCTGTGAGTCTAGATTTTCGAACCCGACGCTAAAATGATAGTTAATTGTAACGTTCAGGGCCTCCTAATGCCGATGGAACACTCAAATTGCGTCGAGATTCAATACATCGGCCTCCAGCCGACTTGTCTCCTAGGGTCTATTGCTGCCTCGGGCACCTTATGGTCGTTCTCCTGTGAGTCTAGATTTTCGAATCCGACGCAAAAATGATAGTTAATTGTAACGTTCAGGGCCTTCTAATGACGATGGAACACTCAAATTGCGTCGAGATACAATACATCGTCCTCCACCCGACTTGTCTCCAAGGATCTATTGCTGCCTCGGGCACTTTATGGTCGTTCTCTTGTAATTCTAGATTTTCGAATCCGACGCAAAAGTGATAGTTAATTGTAACGTTCAGGGCCGCCTAATGACGATGGAACTCTCAAATTGCGTCGAGATTCAATACATCGTCCTCCAGCCGACTTGTCTCCAAGGGTCTATTGCTGCCTCGGGCACCTTATGGTCGTTATCCTGTGAGTCTAGATTTTCGAACCCGACGCAAAAATGATAGTTAATTGTAACGTTCAGGGCCTCCTAATGCCGATGGAACACTCAAATTGCGTCGAGATTCAATACATCGGCCTCCAGCCGACTTGTCTCCAAGGGTCTATTGCTGCATCGGGCACCTTATGGTCGTGCTCCTGTGAGTCTAGATTTTCGAATCCGACGGAAAAATGATAGTTAATTATAACGTTCAGAGCCTCCTAATGACGATGGAACACTCAAATTGCGTCGAGATTCAATACATCGTCCTCCAGCCGACTTGTCTCCAAGGGGATATCGCTGCCTCGGGCACCACATGGTCCTTCTCCTGTGAGTATAGATTTTCGAATCCGACGCAAAAATGATAGTGAATTGTAACGTTCAGCGCCTCCTAATGACGATAGAAGACTCAAATTGCGTCGCGATCCAATACATCGTCCTCCAGCCGACTTGTCTCCAAGGGTCTATTGCTGCCTCGGGCACCTTATGGTCGTTCTCCTGAGAGTGTAGATTTTCGAATCCGACGCAAAAATGATAGTTAATTGTAACGTTCAGGGCCTTGTAATGACGATGGAACACTCAAATTGCGTCGAGATACAATACATCGTCCTCCAGCCGACTTGTCTCCAAGGATCTAATGCTGCCTCGGGCACTTTATGGTCGTTCTCTTGTAATTCTAGATTTTCGAATCCGACGCAAAAATGATAGTTAATTGTAACGTTCAGGGCCGCCTAATGACGATGGAACTCTCAAATTGCGTCGAGATTCAATACATCGTCCTCCAGCCGACTTGTCTCCAAGGGTCTATTGCTGCCTCGGGCACCTTATGGTCGTTCTCCTGTGAGTCTAGATTTTCGAATCCGACGCAAAAATGATAGTGAATTGTAACGTTCAGCGCCTCCTAATGACGATAGAAGACTCAAATTGCGTCGAGATTCAATACATCGTCCTCCAGCCGACTTGTCTCCAAGGGTCTATTGCTGCCTCGGGCACCTTATGGTCGTTCTCCTGTGAGTCTAGATTTTCGAATCCGACCCAAAAATGATAGTTAATTGTAACGTTCAGGGCCTTGTAATGACGATGGAACACTCAAATTGCGTCGAGATTCAATACATCGGCCTCCAGCCGACTTGTCTCCAAGGGTCTATTGCTGCCTCGGGCACCTTATGGTCGTTCTCCTGTGAGTCTAGATTTTCGAACCCGACGCTAAAATGATAGTTAATTGTAACGTTCAGGGCCTCCTAATGACGATAGAAGACTCAAATTGCGTCGCGATCCAATACATCGTCCTCCAGCCGACTTGTCTCCAAGGGTCTATTGCTGCCTCGGGCACCTTATGGTCGTTCTCCTGTGAGTTTAGATTATCGAATCCGACGCAAAAATGATAGTTAATTGTAACGTTCAGGGCCTTCTAATGACGATGGGACACTCAAATTGCGTCGAGATTCAATACATCGTTGTCCAGCCGGCTTGTCTCCAAGGGGATATTGCTGTCTCGGGCACAATATGATCCTTCTCCTGTGAGTCTAGATTTTCGAATCCGACGCAAAAATGATAGTGAATTGTAACGTTCAGCGCCTCCTAATGACGATAGAAGACTCAAATTGCGTCGCGATCCAATACATCGGCCTCCAGCCGACTTGTCTCCAAGGGTCTATTGCTGCCTCGGGCACCTTATGGTCGTTGTCCTGTGAGTCTAGATTTTCGAATCCGACGCAAAAATGATAGTGAATTGTAACGTTCAGCGCCTCCTAATGACGATGGAACACTCAAATTGGGTCGAGATTCAATACATCGGCCTCCAGCCTACTTGTCTCCAAGGGGATATCGCTGCCTCGGGCACCACATGGTCCTTCTCCTGTGAGTCTAGATTTTCGAATCCGACGCAAAAATGATAGTGAATTGTAACGTTCAGCGCCTCCTAATGACGATAGAAGACTCAAATTGCGTCGCGATCCAATACATCGTCCTCCAGCCGACTTGTCTCCAAGGGTCTATTGCTGCCTCGGGCACCTTATGGTCGTTGTCCTGTGAGTCTAGATTTTCGAATCCGACGCAAAAATGATAGTTAATTGTAACGTTCAGGGCCTTCTAATGACGATGGAACACTCAAATTGCGTCGAGATTCAATACATCGTCCTCCAGCCGACTTGTCTCCAAGGGTCTAGTGCTGCCTCGGGCACCTTATGGTCGTTGTCCTGTGAGTCTAGATTTTCGAATCCGACGCAAAAATGATAGTGAATTGTAACGTTCAGCGCCTCCTAATGACGATGGAACACTCAAATTGCGTCGAGATTCAATACATCGGCCTCCAGCCGACCTGTCTCTAAGGGTCTATTGCTGCCTCGGGCACCTTATGGTCGTTGTCCTGTGAGTCTAGATTTTCGAATCCGACGCAAAAATGATAGTTAATTGTAACGTTCAGGGCCTTCTAATGACGATGGAACACTCAAATTGCGTCGAGATTCAATACATCGTCCTCCAGCCGACTTGTCTCCAAGGGTCTATTGCTGCCTCGGGCACCTTATGGTCGTTGTCCTAGATTTTCGAATCCGACGCAAAAATGATAGTTAATTGTAACGTTCAGGGCCTTCTAATGACGATGGAACACTCAAATTGCGTCGAGATTCAATACATCGTCCTCCAGCCGACTTGTCTCCAAGGGTCTATTGCTGCCTCGGGCACCTTATGGTCGTTGTCCTGTGAGTCTAGATTTTCGAATCCGACGCAAAAATGATAGTGAATTGTAACGTTCAGCGCCTCCTAATGACGATGGAACACTCAAATTGCGTCGAGATTCAATACATCGGCCTCCAGCCGACTTGTCTCCAAGGGTCTATTGCTGCCTCGGGCACCTTATGGTCGTTGTCCTGTGAGTCTAGATTTTCGAATCCGACGCAAAAATGATAGTTAATTGTAACGTTCAGGGCCTTCTAATGACGATGGAACACTCAAATTGCGTCGAGATTCAATACATCGTCCTCCAGCCGACTTGTCTCCAAGGGTCTATTGCTGCCTCGGGCACCTTATGGTCGTTCTCCTGTGAGTCTAGATTTTCGAACCCGACGCAAAAATGATAGTTAATTGAAACGTTCAGGGCCTCCTAATGACGATGGAACACTCAAATTGCGTCGAGATTCAATACATCGTCCTCCAGCCGACTTTTCTCCAAGGGTCTATTGCTGCCTCGGGCACCTTATGGTCGTTCTCCTGTGAGTCTAGATTTTCAAATCCGACGCAAAAATGATAGGTAATTGTAACGTTCAGGGCCTTATAATGACGATGGAACACTCAAATTGCGTCGAGATTCAATACATCGGCCTCCAGCCGACTTGTCTCCAAGGGTCTATTGCTGCCTCGGGCACCTTATGGTCGTTGTCCTGTGAGTCCAGATTTTCTAATCCGACGAAAAAATGATAGTTAATTGTAACGTTCAGCGCCTCCTAATGACGATAGAAGACTCAAATTGCGTCGCGATCCAATACATCGTCCTCCAGCCGACTTGTCTCCAAGGGTCTATTGCTGCCTCGGGCACCTTATGGTCGTTCTCCTGTGAGTCTAGATTTTCGAATCCGACGCAAAAATGATAGTTAATTGTAACGTTCAGGGCCTTGTAATGACGATGGAACACTCAAATTGCGTCGAGATTCAATACATCGGCCTCCAGCCGACTTGTCTCCAAGGGTCTATTGCTGCCTCGGGCACCTTATGGTCGTTGTCCTGTGAGTCTAGATTTTCGAATCCGACGCAAAAATGATAGTTAATTGTAACGTTCAGGGCCTTCTAATGACGATGGAACACTCAAATTGCGTCGAGATTCAATACATCGGCCTCCAGCCGAGTTGTCTCCAAGGGTCTATTGCTGCCTCGGGCACCTTATGGTCGTTGTCCTGTGAGTCTAGATTTTCGAATCCGACGCAAAAATGATAGTTAATTGTAACGTTCAGGGCCTTGTAATGACGATGGAACACTCAAATTGCGTCGAGATTCAATACATCGGCCTCCAGCCGACTTGTCTCCAAGGGTCTATTGCTGCCTCGGGCACCTTATGGTCGTTGTCCTGTGAGTCTAGATTTTCGAATTTGACGCAAAAATGATAGTTAATTGTAACGTTCAGGGCCTTCTAATGACGATGGAACACTCAAATTGCGTCGAGATTCAATACATTGGCCTCCAGCCTACTTGTCTCCAAGGGGATATCGCTGCCTCGGGCACCACATGGTCCTTCTCCTGTGAGTATAGATTTTCGAATCCGACGCAAAAATGATAGTGAATTGTAACGTTCAGCGCCTCCTAATGACGATAGAAGACTCAAATTGCGTCGCGATCCAATACATCGTCCTCCAGCCGACTTGTCTCCAAGGGTCTATTGCTGCCTCGGGCACCTTATGGTCGTTCTCCTGAGAGTCTAGATTTTCGAATCCGACGCAAAAATGATAGTTAATTGTAACGTTCAGGGCCTTGTAATGACGATGGAACACTCAAATTGCGTCGAGATACAATACATCGTCCTCCAGCCGACTTGTCTCGAAGGATCTAATGCTGCCTCGGGCACTTTATGGTCGTTCTCTTGTAATTCTAGATTTTCGAATCCGACGCAAAAATGATAGTTAATTGTAACGTTCAGGGCCGCCTAATGACGATGGAACTCTCAAATTGCGTCGAGATTCAATACATCGTCCTCCAGCCGACTTGTCTCCAAGGGTCTATTGCTGCCTCGGGCACCTTATGGTCGTTCTCCTGTGAGTCTAGATTTTCGAATCCGACGCAAAAATGATAGTGAATTGTAACGTTCAGCGCCTCCTAATGACGATAGAAGACTCAAATTGCGTCGAGATTCAATACATCGTCCTCCAGCCGACTTGTCTCCAAGGGTCTATTGCTGCCTCGGGCACCTTATGGTCGTTCTCCTGTGAGTCTAGATTTTCGAATCCGACCCAAAAATGATAGTTAATTGTAACGTTCAGGGCCTTGTAATGACGATGGAACACTCAAATTGCGTCGAGATTCAATACATCGGCCTCCAGCCGACTTGTCTCCAAGGGTCTATTGCTGCCTCGGGCACCTTATGGTCGTTCTCCTGTGAGTCTAGATCTTCGAATCCGACGCAAAAATGATAGTTAATTGTAACGTTCAGGGCCTCCTAATGACGATAGAAGACTCAAATTGCGTCGAGATTCAAAACATCGGCCTCCAGCCGACTTGTCTCCAAGGGTCTATTGCTGCCTCGGGCACCTTATGGTCGTTCTCCTGTGAGTCTAGATTTTCGAACCCGACGCTAAAATGATAGTTAATTGTAACGTTCAGGGCCTCCTAATGACGATAGAAGACTCAAATTGCGTCGCGATCCAATACATCGTCCTCCAGCCGACTTGTCTCCAAGGGTCTATTGCTGCCTCGGGCACCTTATGGTCGTTCTCCTGTGAGTTTAGATTATCGAATCCGACGCAAAAATGATAGTTAATTGTAACGTTCAGGGCCTTCTAATGACGATGGGACACTCAAATTGCGTCGAGAGTCAATACATCGTCCTCCAGCCGGCTTGTCTCCAAGGGGATATTGCTGTCTCGGGCACAATATGATCCTTCTCCTGTGAGTCTAGATTTTCGAATCCGACGCAAAAATGATAGTGAATTGTAACGTTCAGCGCCTCCTAATGACGATAGAAGACTCAAATTGCGTCGCGATCCAATACATCGGCCTCCAGCCGACTTGTCTCCAAGGGTCTATTGCTGCCTCGGGCACCTTATGGTCGTTGTCCTGTGAGTCTAGATTTTCGAATCCGACGCAAAAATGATAGTGAATTGTAACGTTCAGCGAATCCTAATGACGATGGAACACTCAAATTGCGTCGAGATTCAATACATCGGCCTCCAGCCTACTTGTCTCCAAGGGGATATCGCTGCCTCGGGCACCACATGGTCCTTCTCCTGTGAGTCTAGATTTTCGAATCCGACGCAAAAATGATAGTGAATTGTAACGTTCAGCGCCTCCTAATGACGATAGAAGACTCAAATTGCGTCGCGATCCAATACATCGTCCTCCAGCCGACTTGTCTCCAAGGGTCTATTGCTGCCTCGGGCACCTTATGGTCGTTGTCCTGTGAGTCTAGATTTTCGAATCCGACTCAAAAATGATAGTTAATTGTAACGTTCAGGGCCTTCTAATGACGATGGAACACTCAAATTGAGTCGAGATTCAATACATCGTCCTCCAGCCGACTTGTCTCCAAGGGTCTATTGCTGCCTCGGGCACCTTATGGTCGTTGTCCTGTGAGTCTAGATTTTCGAATCCGACGCAAAAATGATAGTGAATTGTAACGTTCAGCGCCTCCTAATGACGATGGAACACTCAAATTGCGTCGAGATTCAATACATCGGCCTCCAGCCGACTTGTCTCCAAGGGTCTATTGCTGCCTCGGGCACCTTATGGTCGTTGTCCTGTGAGTCTAGATTTTCGAATCCGACGCAAAAATGATAGTTAATTGTAACGTTCAGGGCCTTCTAATGACGATGGAATACTCAAATTGCGTCGAGATTCAATACATCGTCCTCCAGCCGACTTGTCTCCAAGGGTCTATTGCTGCCTCGGGCACCTTATGGTCGTTCTCCTGTGAGTCTAGATTTTCGAACCCGACGCAAAAATGATAGTTAATTGAAACGTTCAGGGCCCCCTAATGACGATGGAACACTCAAATTGCGTCGAGATTCAATACATCGTCCTCCAGCCGACTTGTCTCCAAGGGTCTATTGCTGCCTCGGGCACCTTATGGTCGTTCTCCTGTGAGTCTAGATTTTCAAATCCGACGCAAAAATGATAGGTAATTGTAACGTTCAGGGCCTTATAATGACGATGGAACACTCAAATTGCGTCGAGATTCAATACATCGGCCTCCAGCCGACTTGTCTCCAAGGGTCTATTGCTGCCTCGGGCACCTTATGGTCGTTGTCCTGTGAGTCCAGATTTTCGAATCCGACGCAAAAATGATAGTTAATTGTAACGTTCAGCACCTCCTAATGACGATAGAAGACTCAAATTGCGTCGCGATCCAATACATCGTCCTCCAGCCGACTTGTCTCCAAGGGTCTATTGCTGCCTCGGGCACCTTATGGTCGTTCTCCTGTGAGTCTAGATTTTCGAATCCGACGCAAAAATGATAGTTAATTGTAACGTTCAGGGCCTCCTAATGACGATAGAAGACTCAAATTGCGTCGCGATCCAATACATCGTCCTCCAGCCGACTTGTCTCCAAGGGGATATCGCTGCCTCGGGCACCACATGGTCCTTCTCCTGTGAGTTTAGATTATCGAATCCGACGCAAAAATGATAGTTAATTGTAACGTTCAGGGCCTCCTAATGCCGATGGAACACTCAAATTGCGTCGAGATTCAATACATCGGCCTCCAGCCGACTTGTCTCCAAGGGTCTATTGCTGCCTCGGGCACCTTGTGGTCGTTCTCCTGTGAGTCTAGATTTTCGAATCCGACGCAAAAATGATAGTTAATGGTAACGTTCAGGGCCTTCTAATGACGATGGAACACTCAAATTGCGTGAGATACAATACATCGTCCTCCAGCCGACTTGCCTCCAAGGATCTAATGCTGCCTCGGGCACCTTATGGTCGTTCTCTTGTAATTCTAGATTTTCGAATCCGACGCAAAAATGATAGTGAATTGTAACGTTCAGGGCCTCCTAATGACGATAGAAGACTCAAATTGCGTCGCGATCCAATACATCGTCCTCCAGCCGACTTGTCTCCAAGGGTCTATTGCTGCCTCGGGCGCCTTATGGTCGTTCTCCTGTGAGTTTAGATTATCGATTCCGACGCAAAAATGATCGTTAATTATAACGTTCAGGGCCTCCTAATGCCGATGGAACATTCAAATTGCGTCGAGATTCAATACATCGGCCTCCAGCCTACTTGTCTCCAAGGGGATATCGCTGCCTCGGGCACCACATGGTCCTACTCCTGTGAGTCTAGATTTTCGAATCCGACGCAAAAATGATAGTGAATTGTAACGTTCAGCGCCTCCTAATGACGATAGAAGACTCAAATTGCGTCACGATCCAATACATCGTCCTCCAGCCGACTTGTCTCCAAGGGTCTATTGCTGCCTCGGGCACCTTATGGTCGTTCTCCTGTGAGTCTAGATTTTCGAATCCGACGGAAAAATGATAGTTAATTGTAACGTTCAGGGCCTTGTAATGACGATGGAACACTCAAATTGCGTCGAGATTCAATACATCGGCCTCCAGCCGACTTGTCTCCAAGGGTCTATTGCTGCCTCGGGCACCTTATGGTCGTTCTCCAGTGAGTTTAGATTATCGAATCCGACGCAAAAATGATCGTTAATTATAACGTTCAGGGCCTCCTAATGCCGATGGAACACTCAAATTGCGTCGAGATTCAATACATCGGCCTCCAGCCTACTTGTCTCCAAGGGTCTATTGCTGCCTCGGGCACCTTATGGTCGTTGCCCTGTGAGACTAGATTTTCGAATCCGACGCAAAAATGATAGTTAATTGTAACGTTCAGAGCCTTCTAATGACGATGGAACACTCAAATTGCGTCCAGATTCAATACATCGGCCTCCAGCCTACTTGTCTCCAAGGGGATATCGCTGCCTCGGGCACCACATGGTCCTTCTCCTGTGAGTCTAGATTTTCGAATCCGACGCAAAAATGATAGTGAATTGTAACGTTCAGCGCCTCCTAATGACGATAGAAGACTCAAATTGCGTCGCGATCCAATACATCGTCCTCCAGCCGACTTGTCTCCAAGGGTCTATTGCTGCCTCGGGCACCTTATGGTCGTTGTCCTGTGAGTCTAGATTTTCGAATCCGACGCAAAAATGATAGTTAATTGTAACGTTCAGGGCCTTCTAATGACGATGGATCACTCAAATTGCGTCGAGATTCAATACATCGTCCTCCAGCCGACTTGTCTCCAAGGGTCTATTGCTGCCTCGGGCACCTTATGGTCGTTGTCCTGTGAGTCTAGATTTTCGAATCCGACGCAAAAATGATAGTGAATTGTAACGTTCAGCGCCTCCTAATGACGATGGAACACTCAAATTGCGTCGAGATTCAATACATCGGCCTCCAGCCGACTTGTCTCCAAGGGTCTATTGCTGCCTCGGGCACCTTATGGTCGTTGTCCTGTGAGTCTAGATTTTCGAATCCGACGCAAAAATGATAGTTAATTGTAACGTTCAGGGCCTTCTAATGACGATGGAACACTCAAATTGCGTCGAGATTCAATACATCGTCCTCCAGCCGACTTGTCTCCAAGGGTCTATTGCTGCCTCGGGCACCTTATGGTCGTTCTCCTGTGAGTCTAGATTTTCGAACCAGACGCAAAAATGATAGTTAATTGAAACGTTCAGGGCCTCCTAATGACGATGGAACACTCAAATAGCGTCGAGATTCAATACATCGTCCTCCAGCCGACTTGTCTCCAAGGGTCTATTGCTGCCTCGGGCACCTTATGGTCGTTCTCCTGTGAGTCTAGATTTTCGAATCCGACGCAAAAATGATAGTTAATTGTAACGTTCAGGGCCTTCTAATGACGATGGAACACTCAAATTGCGTCGAGATACAATACATCGTCCTCCAGCCGACTTCTCTCCAAGGATCTAATGCTGCCTCGGGCACTTTATGGTCGTTCTCTTGTAATTCTAGATTTTCGAATCCGACGCAAAAATGATAGTGAATTGTAACGTTCAGCGCCTCCTAATGACGATGGAACACTCAAATTGCGTCGAGATTCAATACATCGGCCTCCAGCCGACTTGTCTCCAAGGGTCT